>NC_037592.1:4004566-4281953 GCF_003073045.1 Pomacea canaliculata | reverse complement strand
CTCGAGGGGGGTGCGGTGCAAAACATGGACTGAAAGGCACGGCCATGGGGAGACATGGCGACTGCACCGCTCTCATCGCCCCACTTCGCAGGCCAAGTAGTAGCCAACCTGCTGCGAAAGGCAGGGCTGGGGATTTCAGGGCAGGGCACCCTCACCCTCATCCCTAGTCCTAGAGCACCAACCGAACTGAGCGGCAGGGCTGGAGATTCTGCAATGGCACTCCAGTCCCCATCGCCAGGGTCCTTCGCACACCTGTACTGGAAAGGCGGGCTGATTCTGATGCGCAGCTGTTTCCCCATGCGGCAGGTCCAGAGCACAACCGACGAAAGGCAGGGCTGGGATTCTTGGCATGGCACTTCCCCATCGCCAGGTCAGAGCACAAACTGACTGAAAGGCAGGGCTGGGATTCTGTGCATGGCACCTCCCCATCGCAGTCAGAGCACGCAACCTGACTGAAAGGCAGGCTGGGGAAATCCTGCATGTGCCACCGTCCCCATTCTCGCCAGTCCAGAGCACCAACCTGATGAAAGGAGGCTGGGATTCTGGCATGGCACCATCCCCCATCGAGCCAGTCCAGAGCACCACCTCTGACTGAAAGCAGGGCTGGATTCTGCATGGCACCTCCCCCATCGCCAGTCCAGAGCACCAACCTGACTGAAAGGCAGGGCTGGGTATTGGGATTCCTGGCATGTGACTCCCCATCGCCATCCAACACCAACCCGACTTGAAGGCAGGCTGGGATTCTGGCATGCACCTCCACCTACGCCCAGGTCCAGAGCACCAAACCTTACTGAGGCATGCTGGGGATTCTGGCACTGCCCTCCCCATCGCCAGGTCAGAGACCAACCTGACTGAAAGCAGGGCTGGGATTCTGGCATGGAAATCTCCCCCATCGCCAAAGGTCCAAGCACCACCTGACTGAAGGTCAGGGCTGGGATTCTGCATGCACCTCCCCTCCCAGTTCCATGAGCACCAACTCTGACTTAAAGGCAGGCTGGGGATTCTGGCATGGCAACCTCCCCATCGCCAGGTTCCGAGCACCACTGCCTGAAGGCAGGGGCTGGATTCTGGCATGCCCTCCCTATCGCCACGTCCAGAGCACACCTAATGAAAGGCAGTGGTGGATTCTGCATGGCCACCTCCCCCATCGCCAGTCAGAAGCACCAACCTGACTGAAAAGCAGGGCTGGGATTCTGGCATGGCAATCCCCCATCCGCCAGGTCCAGAGCACACAACCTGCTGAAAGCAGGCTGGATATCATGGCATGGCACTCCCCATCGCCAGGATCCAGCACCAACCTGACCTTGAAGCAGGGCTGGGAATTTGGCATGCACCTTCCCCATCGCCAGGTCCAAAGACCAACCTGACTGAAAGGCGGCTGGGATTCTGGCTGGCACTCCCCCATCGCCAGTCAGAGCACAACCTGACTGAAAGGCAGGGCTGGGGATTCCTGGCATGCACGCTCCCCCATCGCCAAAGTCAGAGCACCAACCAACTTGAAAGGCAGGGCTGTGCATGGCATCCCCCTCCCAGGTCAGAGCACAACCTTGACTGAAGCAAGGGCTGGGATCTGGATGGCACCGTCCCCCATCGCCAGTCAGAGCACCAACTCATGACTGAAAGAGGGCTGGGATTCTGGCATGGACGTCCCATCGCCAGGTCAGACACAACCTGACTGAAAGGCAGGGCTGGGAAGATATCGAGGCATGGTCCCCTCCCATCGCCAGGTCCAGAGCCACCAAACCTGACTGAAAGCAGGGCTGGGGATTCGGCATAGGCACTCCCCCATCGGCCATGTTCCAGATGCACCAACCAGCTGAAGAAGGGCTGGGTTCCTCATGCAGGAAGAGATCGCCAGTCCGAGAGCCACACCTGTCTGAAAGAGCAGGGCTGGGATCTGGCATGGCACCTCCCCATCGCCAGGCCAATTCCAGCAGCACAACCTGACTGAAAGCAGGCTGGGGATTCTGCATGGCACCCTCCCCATCGCCAGTCCAGAGCACACAACCTGATGAAAGGCAGGCTGGGGATTCTGGCATGGCAAACTCCCCATCGCCAGGTCAGAGCACCAACTGACTGATAGGCAGGTGGGATTGCATGGCTATGGCACCGTCCTCGATCGCCAGGTCCAGTCAGCACTATAAGCCCAACTGGACTGAAAGGCAGGGCGCTGGGGATTCTGCATGGCACCTCCCGCTTGTCAAGCACCCAACCTGACTGAAGAATGCTGGGATTTTGGATGGCCTCCATCGCCAGTCCAGAGCACAACCTGACTGAAAGGCAGGGCTGGCGCGACTATCTGGCATGGCACTCGCCCCATCGCCAAAGGCCTCTTGCGGTCCAGAGACCAACCGCTGAAGGCTAAGGATATGGCGACATCAAGGCACCTCCCATCCCTATGTCCAGGAGCATCCAACTGACTGAGAACAGGGCCTAGGGATTCTTGGTATGTCGCACTGCATCCCATCGCCAGCAGGTCGCGAAGCCCAACCTTACTGTAAGGCAGGGCTGGGATTTCTGGCATGGCACCTTCCCCATCGCTCAGGTCCAGACACAACCTGATGAAAGGCAGCTGGGGAGCACCTCCTGCACTCCCCTTGGGGTCCAGCAGAGCTCTAAACCTAACTGAGCTTGGGCACTCTGGTCATGGCACTTTCCCATCAAGCACCACGCTGACTGTAAAGGCAGGGTGGATTCGGCATGCACATTCCCAACGCTTACCTGGAATGGCAACCTCCAGCCATCCTACCAATTCCCAGGCAGTCCAGCGCTCAACCCCTGAACTGGGAAAGCTGGCATGGGTCTCCTCGGCATGCACCTATTTAGGTCTCAGCCCATGTAACCTGCCTGAACCGTCGCTCCGTGAGAAGCAGGGCTGATCTGGATTCTGTGCATGGCACCTCAGCTCAGTCCAAGCCCAGGACCTGCAATGAGCACCAACCAGGGCTGATTGCCAAGGCACGCAGGGCTGGGATTCTTCGCACTCCCCTGGCATGGCATCGCGCAGGTAGCGAGCACCAACTGAGAGCACAACCTGAGGCAGGCCAGGGGCTTGACGGAAATTGGCCTGGCCCATCTAGAAGGCTGGTCCCCTCGTCAGTCCAGAGCACGAGACCTGACTGAAAGGCAGGGCTGGGATTCTGGCATGGCTCCTCCCCATCGCCAGTCCAGAGCACCAACCTGACTGAAAGGCAGGGCTGGATCTGGCATGGCACTCCGGCGCATCGCCAGGTCCAGAGCACGCACCCGATGAAAGGCAGGGCTGTGGGATCTGGCATGGCACCTCCCCATGCCAGTCCAGAGCACACCTGACTAAAGGCAGGCTGGGATTCCTAGAGCATGGACCTTCCCCATCGCCAGTCAGAGTCAAATCCTGACTGAAAGAGACAGAGAGGCTGGGATTCTGGCATGGCAACATCCCCGAAACATCGCAGGTCCCGAGCCACTCAACCGACTGAAAGGGCGATGCTGGATCGCACCGCAACGTACTGAAAGGCAGGGCTGGGATTCTGCATGGCACCTCCCCCATCGCCAGGTCCAGAGCACCAACCTGACTGAAAAGGCAGGGCGGGATTCTGGCATGGCACCTCCCCATCGAAGGCCAGGTCCAGAGCACCAACCTGACTGAAAGGCAGGGCTGGGGATCTGGCATGGCAACCGGTCCCCATCGCCAGGTCCAGAGCATCCCAACCTGACTGAAAGGCAGAGGATTGTGAGATGGCATTCTGCTAACTCCCCCAGCGCCAGTCAGGTCAACCCAACATGACTGAAAAGGCAGGGCTGGGGATTCTATGTCCCCATCGCAGAGCACCAACCGACTGAAGCGCAGGCTGGGGATTCTCGCATGAGCATTCCTCCCCATCGCAGGCTCAGAGCACGCCAACCTGCACTGAAAGGCCTTTGGAGGTCGATAGCACCCTCCCCATCGCCAGGTCAGAGCACCAACCTGACTGAAAAGGCAGGGCTTGGGGATTCTGGCATGGCACCTCCCCCACTCGCCAAGTCCCAGAGCAACCAACTGACTGAAAGGCAGGCTGGGATTCTGGCATTGCACTCCCCCATCGCCAGGTCCAGAGCACCAACCTGACTAAAGGTCAGGGGGGGATTCTGGCATGGCACTCCCCCAATACGCCAGGTCAGACATGCATCCAACCTGACTGAAAGGCAGGGCGTGGGATTCTGGCATGGCACCGGTCCTCACCCCATCGCCAGGTCCAGAGCACCAACCTGACTGAAAGGCAGGGCTGGGGAAATTTTCTGGCATGGCACTCCCCCATCGCCAGGTGTTCTCAGAGCACCAACCTGATGAAAATGCATGGGCTGGATCTGGCATGCGCACCATCCCCATCGTCCCCAGTCCAGAGCACCAACCTGACTGAAAGGCAGGGCTGGATTCTGGCAATGGCACCCTCCCATCGCCGGTCCAGAGCACAAACTGAACTGACTGAAAGGCAGGCTGCGATGGGTCCATTCTCTGAGGGATGCATCCCCCTCAGTTCCGTCCGACAGCAACAACCTGACTGAAAGGCAGGGCTTAGGGATGGCCCTCCCCAGTGGTAGAGCACCGCACTCTTCTCCCCATGCGCCAGGGTCCAGAGCACCAACCTGACTGAAAGGCAGGGTGGGGATTCTTGGCATGCACCTCCCCATCTCCAGGTCCAGTACCACAACCTTGATAAAGGCAGGGCTGGGGGATTCCTGCATTCCCCATCGCTGCAACAACACTGCAAATAGCTCGGATTCGCAACATACACCATCGCATCAGAGTTTCCTGACTAGAAAAGCCATCGCAGGTCTCCCAAGCGCCAGAAAGCACAACTGACTGATAGAAAGGCAGGGCGATGGGGACTGAAAAGGGCAGTCTGGGTCTGAATTGGCTGGATCTGGCATGTGGCCCTCCCAGTTCAGAGTCGCCATATGGTAGAGGGGTCCAGGCAACCACCGAGCTTGGCTGATCAAGGCAGAGGCTGGGGATGCTGGCATCCCATCGCCAGGTCTCCGCAGACCAACCTGCTGAAAGGCAGGGGATGGATTCTGGCAAGGCACCCGGCTCCCCAATCGCCAGGTCTCCAGAGCGCACCTAAACTGAACTGAAAGGCAGGGGCTGGGATTCTGGCAGCTACTCCCACGCCAGTCCAGAGCCTCCAACCTGACTGAAGGCAGGGCTGGGATTCTGGCATGGCACTCAATCCCCATCGCCAGAGATCAGAGCACCAAACGTACTTGAAAAGGCAGCGGCTGGGGTAGGGGCTCGTCTATTCCCAGGTCAATGTCCCAGGTCCCACCTGATGAAAGGCAGGCTGCAAATCACAAAAAAAACCTGGGCCAACGGGGCTGATTGTAATGGGAACACATCGCATAAAGCACCTGGATCGGTCAGAGCACCATGACGAAAGGCAGGCTGGGATTCTGCAGGAACTCCCCATCGCCAGGTCCAGGGACTGAGGGCTGGGGATTCTGGCTGGCACCATCCCCCAAGGCTGCTGGGGATTCTGGCATGGCGAAATCGCCACCGTAGTCTGGGGATTCCATCAGAGCCAACCTGACAACCAAGACTGAAAGGCAGAGGCTGGACTCTGCAGGGCAACCTCCCCCATCGCCAGTCACAGCAGCACCAACTGACGAAAGGGCTGGGGATTTTCTCTGGCACCTTCCCCCATCGGATTCTGGCATGGCACCCTTCCCCAGTCGCCAGGTCCAGAGCACCAAACCTACTAAAGGCTGAGGGCAATGGATTCCTCGGCATGGCACCGTCCCCCATCGCCGCCAGAGGTCCGAGAGCACCAGATGACCAACCTGAAAAGGCAGGGCTGGGGATTCTGGCTGGAAGCAGGGCTGGGGATTCTGGCATGCACCGGGTCCCCCATCGCCAGGTCCAGAGCACCAACCCTAGATGAAAGCAGGGCTGGTCTGGATTCTGGCAATGGCACAGGTCTCTCCCATCGCAGTCCAGAGCACCAACCTGACTGAAAGGCAGGGCTGGGGATCTGGCATCGTGCATACTCCCCATCGCCAGGTCAGAGCACCACCTGACTGGAAATGCAGGGCGATATCTCTGGCAGGAATTCTGCACAAACCTCCCCATCGCCAGGTCCAGAGCACCAACCTGACTGAAAGGCAGGCGATGCTGGGGATTCTGCATGGCAACCTCCCCCAATCCGCCAGGTCAACCAAGCACCTAACCTGACTGAAATGGGGCAGGGCAATTGGGGATGGCCTCCCATTTCTGGCATAGGCACCTCCGCCTCGTGTTGCAGTGATCAGAGCACCAATGCCTGAACTGAAAGCAGGGCTGGGGTGAGCACCAACCCTCTGGCAGGGCTGGTCTGTTCTGGCACCGTTTGTTCCTTCCATCGCCAGTCCAGAGCAGCAACGTTAGACTGAAAGCAGGGCTGGGATTCTGGCATGGCACCTCCCCATCGCCAGGTTCCAGAGACCAACCTACTGAAAGGCAGGGCTGGGGATTCTGGCATGGCCCATTCCTCCCATCGCCAGATCCAAGCCACCAACCTAATCATCTGGATGGCACCCACCTACTGAAAGCAGGGCTGGGATTCCTGGCATGGCACTCCCCCATCGCCAGGTCCAAGCAGTCACCAACCTGACGAAAGCGCAGGGCTAGGGATTCTGGCATGCACTCCCCCAATTCGCCAGGTCCAGAGCACCACCTGACTGAAAGGCAGGCTGAGGATTCTGGCATGGCACCTCCAGACAGCAACCGACTGAAAGGCCCTGGGATCGCACCTCCCAGGTCCAGAGCACCAACTTGACTGAAAGCAGTGGTGGCTGGGTCGGCTGGCATCGCCAGGTCCAGGCACACAGTTCTGGCAGGACCTCCCCCATCGCCAGGTCCAGAGCACCTAAACCTGACTGAAAGGCAGGGCTGGGCACCTCCCCCAAATTCTGGCATGGCACCTCCCCCATCAGCCATTCCAAGAGCACCATGACTGAAAAAGGCTGGATTCTGGCATTCGGGACCACCTCCCCCATCGCCAGCTCCAGAGTACCAAACCTGACTGAAGGCAGGCTGATTACTGGGCACCAAAATCTGGCACAATAGCGGCAAGGCAACGCGGATCCTGCACCTCCCCATCGCCAGGTCAAGAGCACCAACCTGACTGAAGGCAGGCAGGCTGGGATTCTGCGCATGGCACCTCCCCCATCGCCAGGTCCAGAGCACCAACCTGACTGAAAGCAGGGCTGGGGATTCTGGCATGGCACCTCCCCATCGCCAGGTCCAGAGCACCAACCTGACTGAAAGGCAGGCTGGGGATTCTGGCATGGCATATCCAGAGCATGGCAGGGCACCTCCCATCGCCAGGTGCGCCCAACCTGACCTACAGGTGAAACCTGACTGAAGGCAGGGCTGGGGATTCTGGCATGGCTGATCGCAGGGCTGGGGATTCCATGGAACAGCCTCCATCGCCAGGTCCAGAGCACCAACCTGACTGAAAGGCAGGGCTGGGGATTTCTGGCATGGCACCTCCCCCATCGCCAGGTCCAGAGCACCTAACCTGACTGAAAGGCAGGGCTGGGGATTCTGGCATGCCCTCCCCCATCGCCAGGTCCAGAGCACCAACCTGACTGAAAGGCAGGGCTGGGGATCTGGCATGGCACCTCCCCCATCGCCAGGTCCAGAGCACCAACCTGACTGAAAGGCAGGGCTGGGGGATTCTGGCAGGGCACCATCCCCATCGCCAGCGTCCAGGAGCACCAACCTGACTGAAAGGCAGGGCTGGGGATTCTGGCATGGCACCTCCCCATCGCAGTCAGAGCACCAACCTGACTGAAAGGCAGGGCTGGGGATTCTGCATGGCACCCCCATCGCCAGGGTCCAGAGCACCAAACCTGACTGAAAGGCAGGGCTGGGGATTCTGGCATGGCACCTCCCCCATCGCCAGGTCCAGAGCACCAAACCTGACTGAAAGGCAGGGCTGGGGATTCTGGCATGGCACCTCCCCCATCGCCAGGTCCAGAGCACCAACTGACTGAAAGGCAGGGCTGGGGATTCTGGCATGGCACCTCCCCCATCGCCAGGTCCAGCTTGAGCACCAACTGACTGAAAGGCAGGGCTGGGATTCTGGCATGGCACCTCCCCCATCGCCAGGTCCAGAGCACCAACCTGACTGAAAGGCAGGGCTGGGGATTCTGGCATGGCACCTCCCCCATCGCAGGTCCAGAGCACTTGCAACCTGCTGAAAGGCAGGGCTGGATTCTGGCATGGCACCTCCCCATCGCAGGCTGAGCCTTGGCTGAACTTGGCAACTTGGCTGAAGCTGGCTGAAAGGCTGAGCTTGGCTGACTTGGCTTGAATGACTCTGGCTGATGAACTTGGCTGACTTGGCCGCTAACTTGGCTGGCTGACTTGAATTGGCTGAACCTTGGGCTGAACTTGGGCTGAACTTGGTTCTTGGGCAACTTGGCTGAACTTGGCTGGCACTCTGGCTGGGCTGAACAACTTGGCTGAACTTGGCTGAACTTGCTGAACTTTGGCTGAACTTGGCTGAACTTGGCTGAACTTGCTGAACTGCTGAACTTGGCTGAACCTTGGCTGAAAACTTGGCTGAACTTGGCTGGCTTGGCTGAGACTTGGCTGAACTTGGCTGAACTTGGTAACTTGGCTGAACTTGGCTGACTTGGCTAACTTGGCTGAACTTGGCTGAACTTGGCTGAACTTGCTGAACTTGGCTGACTGCGTCTGAACTTGGCTGAACTTGGCTGAACTTGGCTGAACTTGGCTGAACTTGGCTGAACTTGGCTGGCTGAACTTGGCTGAACTTGGCTGAACTTTGGCTGAACTTGGCTGAACTTGGCTGAACTTGGCTGAACTTGGCTGAACTTGGCTGAACTTGGCTGAACTTGGCTGAACTTGGGCTGAACTTGGCTGAACTTGGCTGAACTTGGCTGAACTTGGCTGAACTTGGCTGAACTTGAACTTGCTGAACTTGGCTGAACTTGGCTGAACTTGGCTGAACTTGGCTGAACTTGGCTGAACTTTGCTGAACTTGGCTGAAACTTGGGCTGAACTTGGCTGAACTTGGCTGAACTTGGCTGAACTTGGCTGAACTTGGCTGAACTTGGCTGAACTTGGCTGAACTTTGCTGAACTTGGCTGAACTTGGCTGAACTTGGCTGGCTGAACTTGGCTGAACTTGGCTGAACTTGGCTGAACTTGCTGAACTTGGCTGAACTTGGCTGAACTTGGCTGAACATTTGGCTGAACTTGGCTGAACTTGGCTGAACTTGGCTGAACTTGGCTGAACTTGGCTGAACTTGGCTGAACTTGGCTGAACTTGGCTGAACTTGGCTGAACTTGGCTGAACTTGGCTGAACTTGGCTGAACTTGGCTGAACTTGGCTGAAACTTGGCTGAACTTGGCTGAACTTGGCTGCAACTTGGCTGAACTTGGCTGAAACTTGGCTGAACTTGGCTGAACTTGGCTGAACTTGAACTTGCTGAACTTGGCTGAACTTGGCTGAACTTGGCTGAACTTGGCTGAACTTGGCTGAACTGAACTGGCTGAACTTGGCTGAACTTGGCTGAACTTGGCTGAACTTGGCTGAACTTGGCTGAACTTGGCTGAACTTGGCTGAACTTGGCTTGGCTGAACTTGGCTGAACTTGGCTGAACTTGGCTGAACTTGGCTGATACTTGGCTGAACTTGGCTGAACTTGGCTGAACTTGGCTGAACTTGGCTGAACTTGGCTGAACTTGGCTGAACTTGGCTGACTGGCTGAACTTGGCTGAACTTGGCTGAACTTGGCTGAACTTGGCTGAACTTGGCTGAACTTGGCTGAACTTGGCTGAACTTGGCTGAACTTGGCTGAACTTGGCTGAACTTGCTGCTTGGCTGAACTTGCTGAACTTGGCTGAAACTTGGCTGAACTTGGCTGAACTTGGCTGAACTTGGCTGAACTTGGCTGAACTTGGCTGAACTTGGCTGAACTTGGCTGAACTTGGCTGAACTTGGCTGAACTTGGCTGAACTTGGCTGACTTGGCTGAACTTGGCTGAACTTGGCTGAACTTGGCTGAACTTGGCTGAACTTGGCTGAACTTGGCTGAACTTGGCTGAACTTGGCTGAACTTGGCTGAACTTGGCTGAACTTGGCTGAACTTGGCTGAACTTGGCTGAACTTGGCTGAACTTGGCTGAACTTGGCTGAACTTGGCTGAACTTGGCTGAACTTGGCTGAACTTGGCTGAACTTGGCTTGAACTTGGCTGAACTTGGCTGAACTTGGCTGAACTTGGCTGAACTTGGCTGAACTTGGCTGAACTTGGCTGAACTTGGCTGAACTTGGCTGAACTGGCTGAACTTGGCTGAACTTGGCTGAACTTGGCTGAACTTGGCTGAACTTGGCTGAACTTGGCTGAACTTGGCTGAACTTGGCTGAACTTGGCTGAACTTGGCTGAAACTTGGCTGAACTTGGCTGAACTTGGCTGAACTTGGCTGAACTTGGCTGAACTTGGCTGAACTTGGCTGAACTTGGCTGAACTTGGCTGAACTTGGCTGAACTTGGCTGAACTTGGCTGAACTTGGCTGAACTTGGCTGAACTTGGCTGAACTTGGCTGAACTTGGCTGAACTTGGCTGAACTTGGCTGAACTTGGCTGAACTTGGCTGAACTTGGCTGAACTTGCTGAACTTGGCTGAACTTGGCTGAACTTGGCTGAACTTGGCTGAACTTGGCTGAACTTGGCTGAACTTGGCTGAACTTGGCTGAACTTGGCTGAACTTGGCTGAACTTGGCTGAACTTGGCTGAACTTGGCTGAACTTGGCTGAACTTGGCTGAACTTGGCTGAACTTGGCTGAACTTGGCTGAACTTTGGCTGAACTTGGCTGAACTTGGCTGAACTTGGCTGAACTTGGCTGAACTTGGCTGAACTTGGCTGAACTTGGCTGAACTTGGCTGAACTTGGCTGAACTGAACTGGCTGAACTTGGCTGAACTTGGCTGAACTTGGCTGAACTTGGCTGAACTTGGCTGAACTTGGCTGAACTTGGCTGAACTTGGCTGAACTTGGCTGAACTTGGCTGAACTTGGCTGAACTTGGCTGAACTTGGCTGAACTTGGCTGAACTTGGCTGAACTTGGCTGAACTTGGCTGAACTTGGCTGAACTTGGCTGAACTTGGCTGAACTTGGCTGAACTTGGCTGAACTTGGCTGAACTTGGCTGAACTTGGCTGAAACTTGGCTGAACTTGGCTGAACTTGGCTGAACTTGGCTGAACTTGGCTGAACTTGGCTGAACTTGGCTGAACTTGGCTGAACTTGGCTGAACTTGGCTGAACTTGGCTGAACTTGGCTGAACTTGGCTGAACTTGGCTGAACTTGGCTGAACTTGGCTGAACTTGGCTGAACTTGGCTGAAACTTGGCTGAACTTGGCTGAACTTGGCTGAACTTGGCTGAACTTGGCTGAACTTGGCTGAACTTGGCTGAACTTGGCTGAACTTGGCTGAACTTGGCTTGAACTTGGCTGAAACTTGGGCTGAACTTGGCTGAACTTGGCTGAACTTGGCTGAACTTGGCTGAACTTGGCTGAACTTGGCTGAACTTGGCTGAACTTGGCTGAACTTGGCTGAACTTGGCTGAACTTGGCTGAACTTGGCTGAACTTGGCTGAACTTGGCTGAACTTGGCTGAACTTGGCTGAACTTGGCTGAACTTGGCTGAACTTGGCTGAACTTGGCTGAACTTGGCTGAACTTGGCTGAACTTGGCTGAACTTGGCTGAACTTGGCTGCTGAACTTGGCTGAACTTGGCTGAACTTGGCTGAACTTGGCTGAACTTGGCTGAACTTGGCTGAACTTGGCTGAACTTGGCTGAACTTGGCTGAACTTGGCTGAACTTGGCTGAACTTTGGCTGAACTTGGCTGAACTTGGCTGAACTTGGCTGAACTTGGCTGAACTTGGCTGAACTTGGCTGAACTTGGCTGAACTTGGCTGAACTTGGCTGAACTTGGCTGAACTTGGCTGAACTTGGCTGAACTTGGCTGAACTTGGCTGAACTTGGCTGAACTTGGCTGAACTTGGCTGAACTTGGCTGAACTTGGCTGAACTTGGCTGAACTTGGCTGAACTGAACTTGGCTGAACTTGGCTGAACTTGGCTGAACTTGGCTGAACTTGGCTGAACTTGGCTGAACTTGGCTGAACTTGGCTGAACTTGGCTGAACTTAACTTGGCTGAACTTGGCTGAACTTGGCTGAACTTGGCTGAACTTGGCTGAACTTGGCTGAACTTGGCTGAACTTGGCTGAACTTGGCTGAACTTGGCTGAACTTGGCTGAACTTGGCTGAACTTGGCTGAACTTGCTGCTGAACTTGGCTGAACTTGGCTGAACTTGGCTGAACTTGGCTGAACTTGGCTGAACTTGGCTGAACTTGGCTGAACTTGGCTGAACTTGGCTGAACTTGGCTGAACTTGGCTGAACTTGGCTGAACTTGGCTGAACTTGGCTGAACTTGGCTGAACTTGGCTGAACTTGGCTGAACTTGGCTGAACTTGGCTGAACTTGGCTGAACTTGGCTGAACTTGGCTGAACTTGGCTGAACTTGGCTGAACTTGGCTGAACTTGGCTGAACTTGGCTGAACTTGGCTGAACTTGGCTGAACTTGGCTGAACTTGGCTGAACTTGGCTGAACTTGGCTGAACTTGGCTGAACTTGGCTGAACTTGGCTGAACTTGGCTGAACTTGGCTGAACTTGGCTGAACTTGGCTGAACTTGGCTGAACTTGGCTGAACTTGGCTGAACTTGGCTGAACTTGGCTGAACTTGGCTGAACTTGGCTGAACTTGGCTGAACTTGGCTGAACTTGGCTGAACTTGGCTGAACTTGGCTGAACTTGGCTGAACTTGGCTGAACTTGGCTGAACTTGGCTGAACTTGGCTGAACTTGGCTGAACTTGGCTGAACTTGGCTGAACTTGGCTGAACTTGGCTGAACTTGGCTGAACTTGGCTGAACTTGGCTGAACTTGGCTGAACTTGGCTGAACTTGGCTGAACTTGGCTGAACTTGGCTGAACTTGGCTGAACTTGGCTGAACTTGGCTGAACTTGGCTGAACTTGGCTGAACTTGGCTGAACTTGGCTGAACTTGGCTGAACTTGGCTGAACTTGGCTGAACTTGGCTGAACTTGGCTGAACTTGGCTGAACTTGGCTGAACTTGGCTGAACTTGGCTGAACTTGGCTGAACTTGGCTGAAACTTGGCTGAACTTGGCTGAACTTGGCTGAACTTGGCTGAACTTGGCTGAACTTGGCTGAACTTGGCTGAACTTGGCTGAACTTGGCTGAACTTGGCTGAACTTGGCTGAACTTGGCTGAACTTGGCTGAACTTGGCTGAACTTGGCTGAACTTGGCTGAACTTGGCTGAACTTGGCTGAACTTGGCTGAACTTGGCTGAACTTGGCTGAACTTGGCTGAACTTGGCTGAACTTGGCTGAACTTGGCTGAACTTGGCTGAACTTGGCTGAACTTGGCTGAACTTGGCTGAACTTGGCTGAACTTGGCTGAACTTGGCTGAACTTGGCTGAACTTGGCTGAACTTGGCTGAACTTGGCTGAACTTGGCTGAACTTGGCTGAACTTGGCTGAACTTGGCTGAACTTTGGCTGAACTTGGCTGAACTTGGCTGAACTTGGCTGAACTTGGCTGAACTTGGCTGAACTTGGCTGAACTTGGCTGAACTTGGCTGAACTTGGCTGAACTTGGCTGAACTTGGCTGAACTTGGCTGAACTTGGCTGAACTTGGCTGAACTTGGCTGAACTTGGCTGAACTTGGCTGAACTTGGCTGAACTTGGCTGAACTTGGCTGAACTTGGCTGAACTTGGCTGAACTTGGCTGAACTTGGCTGAACTTGGCTGAACTTGGCTGAACTTGGCTGAACTTGGCTGAACTTGGCTGAACTTGGCTGAACTTGGCTGAACTTGGCTGAACTTGGCTGAACTTGGCTGAACTTGGCTGAACTTGGCTGAACTTGGCTGAACTTGGCTGAACTTGGCTGAACTTGGCTGAACTTGGCTGAACTTGGCTGAACTTGGCTGAACTTGGCTGAACTTGGCTGAACTTGGCTGAACTTGGCTGAACTTGGCTGAACTTGGCTGAACTTGGCTGAACTTGCTGAACTTGGCTGAACTTGGCTGAACTTGGCTGAACTTGGCTGAACTTGGCTGAACTTGGCTGAACTTGGCTGAACTTGGCTGAACTTGGCTGAACTTGGCTGAACTTGGCTGCTGAACTTGGCTGAACTTGGCTGAACTTGGCTGAACTTGGCTGAACTTGGCTGAACTTGGCTGAACTTGGCTGAACTTGGCTGAACTTGGCTGAACTTGGCTGAACTTGGCTGAACTTGGCTGAACTTGGCTGAACTTGGCTGAACTTGGCTGAACTTGGCTGAACTTGGCTGAACTTGGCTGAACTTGGCTGAACTTGGCTGAACTTGGCTGAACTGAACTTGGCTGAACTTGGCTGAACTTGGCTGAACTTGGCTGAAACTTGGCTGAACTTGGCTGAACTTGGCTGAACTTGGCTGAACTTGGCTGAACTTGGCTGAACTTGGCTGAACTTGGCTGAACTTGGCTGAACTTGGCTGAACTTGGCTGAACTTGGCTGAACTTGGCTGAACTTGGCTGAACTTGGCTGAACTTGGCTGAACTTGGCTGAACTTGGCTGAACTTGGCTGAACTTGGCTGAACTTGGCTGAACTTGGCTGAACTTGGCTGAACTTGGCTGAACTTGGCTGAACTTGGCTGAACTTGGCTGAACTTGGCTGAACTTGGCTGAACTTGGCTGAACTTGGCTGAACTTGGCTGAACTTGGCTGAACTTGGCTGAACTTGGCTGAACTTGGCTGAACTTGGCTGAACTTGGCTGAACTTGGCTGAACTTGGCTGAACTTGGCTGAACTTGGCTGAACTTGGCTGAACTTGGGCTGAACTTGGCTGAACTTGGCTGAACTTGGCTGAACTTGGCTGAACTTGGCTGAACTTGGCTGAACTTGGCTGAACTTGGCTGAACTTGGCTGAACTTGGCTGAACTTGGCTGAACTTGGCTGAACTTGGCTGAACTTGGCTGAACTTGGCTGAACTTGGCTGAACTTGGCTGAACTTGGCTGAACTTGGCTGAACTTGGCTGAACTTGGCTGAACTTGGCTGAACTTGGCTGAACTTGCTGAACTTGGCTGAACTTGGCTGAACTTGGCTGAACTTGGCTGAACTTGGCTGAACTTGGCTGAACTTGGCTGAACTTGGCTGAACTTGGCTGAACTTGGCTGAACTTGGCTGAACTTGGCTGAACTTGGCTGAACTTGGCTGAACTTGGCTGAACTTGGCTGAACTTGGCTGAACTTGGCTGAACTTGGCTGAACTTGGCTGAACTTGGCTGAACTTGGCTGAACTTGGCTGAACTTGCTGAACTTGGCTGAACTTGGCTGAACTTGGCTGAACTTGGCTGAACTTGGCTGAACTTGGCTGAACTTGGCTGAACTTGGCTGAACTTGGCTGAACTTGGCTGAACTTGGCTGAACTTGGCTGAACTTGGCTGAACTTGGCTGAACTTGGCTGAACTTGGCTGAACTTGGCTGAACTTGGCTGAACTTGGCTGAACTTGGCTGAACTTGGCTGAACTTGGCTGAACTTGGCTGAACTTGGCTGAACTTGGCTGAACTTGGCTGAACTTGGCTGAACTTGGCTGAACTTGGCTGAACTTGGCTGAACTTGGCTGAACTTGGCTGAACTTGGCTGAACTTGGCTGAACTTGGCTGAACTTGCTGAACTTGGCTGAACTTGGCTGAACTTGGCTGAACTTGGCTGAACTTGGCTGAACTTGGCTGAACTTGGCTGAACTTGGCTGAACTTGGCTGAACTTGGCTGAACTTGGCTGAACTTGGCTGAACTTGGCTGAACTTGGCTGAACTTGGCTGAACTTGGCTGAACTTGGCTGAACTTGGCTGAACTTGGCTGAACTTGGCTGAACTTGGCTGAACTTGGCTGAACTTGGCTGAACTTGGCTGAACTTGGCTGAACTTGGCTGAACTTGGCTGAACTTGGCTGAACTTGGCTGAACTTGGCTGAACTTGGCTGAACTTGGCTGAACTTGGCTGAACTTGGCTGAACTTGGCTGAACTTGGCTGAACTTGGCTGAACTTGGCTGAACTGGCTGAACTTGGCTGAACTTGGCTGAACTTGGCTGAACTTGGCTGAACTTGGCTGAACTTGGCTGAACTTGGCTGAACTTGGCTGAACTTGGCTGAACTTGGCTGAACTTGGCTGAACTTGGCTGAACTTGGCTGAACTTGGCTGAACTTGGCTGAACTTGGCTGAACTTGGCTGAACTTGGCTGAACTTGGCTGAACTTGGCTGAACTTGGCTGAACTTGGCTGAACTTGGCTGAACTTGGCTGAACTTGGCTGAACTTGGCTGAACTTGGCTGAACTTGGCTGAACTTGGCTGAACTTGGCTGAACTTGGCTGAACTTGGCTGAACTTGGCTGAACTTGGCTGAACTTGGCTGAACTTGGCTGAACTTGGCTGAACTTGGCTGAACTTGGCTGAACTTGGCTGAACTTGGCTGAACTTGGCTGAACTTGGCTGAACTTGGCTGAACTTGGCTGAACTTGGCTGAACTTGGCTGAACTTGGCTGAACTTGGCTGAACTTTGAACTTGGCTGAACTTGGCTGAACTTGGCTGAACTTGGCTGAACTTGGCTGAACTTGGCTGAACTTGGCTGAACTTGGCTGAACTTGGCTGAACTTGGCTGAACTTGGCTGAACTTGGCTGAACTTGGCTGAACTTGGCTGAACTTGGCTGAACTTGGCTGAACTTGGCTGAACTTGGCTGAACTTGGCTGAACTTGGCTGAACTTGGCTGAACTTGGCTGAACTTGGCTGAACTTGGCTGAACTTGGCTGAACTTGGCTGAACTTGGCTGAACTTGGCTGAACTTGGCTGAACTTGGCTGAACTTGGCTGAACTTGGCTGAACTGGCTGAACTTGGCTGAACTTGGCTGAACTTGGCTGAACTTGGCTGAACTTGGCTGAACTTGGCTGAACTTGGCTGAACTTGGCTGAACTTGGCTGAACTTGGCTGAACTTGGCTGAACTTGGCTGAACTTGGCTGAACTTGGCTGAACTTGGCTGAACTTGGCTGAACTTGGCTGAACTTGGCTGAACTTGGCTGAACTTGGCTGAACTTGGCTGAACTTGGCTGAACTTGGCTGAACTTGGCTGAACTTGGCTGAACTTGGCTGGCTGAACTTGGCTGAACTTGGCTGAACTTGGCTGAACTTGGCTGAACTTGGCTGAACTTGGCTGAACTTGGCTGAACTTGGCTGAACTTGGCTGAACTTGGCTGAACTTGGCTGAACTTGGCTGAACTTGGCTGAACTTGGCTGAACTTGGCTGAACTTGGCTGAACTTGGCTGAACTTGGCTGAACTTGGCTGAACTTGGCTGAACTTGGGCTGAACTTGGCTGAACTTGGCTGAACTTGGCTGAACTTGGCTGAACTTGGCTGAACTTGGCTGAACTTGGCTGAACTTGGCTGAACTTGGCTGAACTTGGCTGAACTTGGCTGAACTTGGCTGAACTTGGCTGAAACTTGGCTGAACTTGGCTGAACTTGGCTGAACTTGGCTGAACTTGGCTGAACTTGGCTGAACTTGGCTGAACTTGGCTGAACTTGGCTGAACTTGGCTGAACTTGGCTGAACTTGGCTGAACTTGGCTGAACTTGGCTGAACTTGGCTGAACTTGGCTGAACTTGGCTGAACTTGGCTGAACTTGGCTGAACTTGGCTGAACTTGGCTGAACTTGGCTGAACTTGGCTGAACTTGGCTGAACTTGGCTGAACTTGGCTGAACTTGGCTGAACTTGGCTGAACTTGGCTGAAACTTGGCTGAACTTGGCTGAACTTGGCTGAACTTGGCTGAACTTGGCTGAACTTGGCTGAACTTGGCTGAACTTGGCTGAACTTGGCTGAACTTGGCTGAACTTGGCTGAACTTGCTGAACTTGGCTGAACTTGGCTGAACTTGGCTGAACTTGGCTGAACTTGGCTGAACTTGGCTGAACTTGGCTGAACTTGGCTGAACTTGGCTGAACTTGGCTGAACTTGGCTGAACTTGGCTGAACTTGGCTGAACTTGGCTGAACTTGGCTGAACTTGGCTGAACTTGGCTGAACTTGGCTGAACTTGGCTGAACTTGGCTGAACTTGGCTGAACTTGGCTGAACTTGGCTGAACTTGGCTGAACTTGGCTGAACTTGGCTGAACTTGGCTGAACTTGGCTGAACTTGGCTGAACTTGGCTGAACTTGGCTGAACTTGGCTGAACTTGGCTGAACTTGGCTGAACTTGGCTGAACTTGGCTGAACTTGGCTGAACTTGGCTGAACTTGCTGAACTTGGCTGAACTTGGCTGAACTTGGCTGAACTTGGCTGAACTTGGCTGAACTTGGCTGAACTTGGCTGAACTTGGCTGAACTTGGCTGAACTTGGCTGAACTTGCTGAACTTGCTGAACTTGGCTGAACTTGGCTGAACTTGGCTGAACTTGGCTGAACTTGGCTGAACTTGGCTGAACTTGGCTGAACTTGGCTGAACTTGGCTGAACTTGGCTGAACTTGGCTGAACTTGGCTGAACTTGGCTGAACTTGGCTGAACTTGGCTGAACTTGGCTGAACTTGGCTGAACTTGGCTGAACTTGGCTGAACTTGGCTGAACTTGGCTGAACTTGGCTGAACTTGGCTGAACTTGGCTGAACTTGGCTGAACTTGGCTGAACTTGGCTGAACTTGGCTGAACTTGGCTGAACTTGGCTGAACTTGGCTGAACTTGGCTGAACTTGGCTGAACTTGGCTGAACTTGGCTGAACTTGGCTGAACTTGGCTGAACTTGGCTGAACTTGGCTGAACTTGGCTGAACTTGGCTGAACTTGGCTGAACTTGGCTGAACTTGGCTGAACTTGGCTGAACTTGGCTGAACTTGGCTGAACTTGGCTGAACTTGGCTGAACTTGGCTGAACTTGGCTGAACTTGGCTGAACTTGGCTGAACTTGGCTGAACTTGGCTGAACTTGGCTGAACTTGGCTGAACTTGGCTGAACTTGGCTGAACTTGGCTGAACTTGGCTGAACTTGGCTGAACTTGGCTGAACTTGGCTGAACTTGGCTGAACTTGGCTGAACTTGGCTGAACTTGGCTGAACTTGGCTGAACTTGGCTGAACTTGGCTGAACTTGGCTGAACTTGCTGAACTTGGCTGAACTTGGCTGACTTGGCTGAACTTGGCTGAACTTGGCTGAACTTGGCTGAACTTGGCTGAACTTGGCTGAACTTGGCTGAACTTGGCTGAACTTGCTGAACTTGGCTGAACTTGGCTGAACTTGGCTGAACTGGCTGAACTTGGCTGAACTTGGCTGAACTTGGCTGAACTTGGCTGAACTTGGCTGAACTTGGCTGAACTTGGCTGAACTTGGCTGAACTTGGCTGAACTTGGCTGAACTTGGCTGAACTTGGCTGAACTTGGCTGAACTTGGCTGAACTTGGCTGAACTTGGCTGAACTTGGCTGAACTTGGCTGAACTTGGCTGAACTTGGCTGAACTTGGCTGAACTTGGCTGAACTTGGCTGAACTTGGCTGAACTTGGCTGAACTTGGCTGAACTTGGCTGAACTTGGCTGAACTTGGCTGAACTTGGCTGAACTTGGCTGAACTTGGCTGAACTTGGCTGAACTTGGCTGAACTTGGCTGAACTTGGCTGAACTTGGCTGAACTTGGCTGAACTTGGCTGAACTTGGCTGAACTTGGCTGAACTTGGCTGAACTTGGCTGAACTTGGCTGAACTTGGCTGAACTTGGCTGAACTTGGCTGAACTTGGCTGAACTTGGCTGAACTTGGCTGAACTTGGCTGAACTTGGCTGAACTTGGCTGAACTTGGCTGAACTTGGCTGAACTTGGCTGAACTTGGCTGAACTTGGCTGAACTTGGCTGAACTTGGCTGAACTTGGCTGAACTTGGCTGAACTTGGCTGAACTTGGCTGAACTTGGCTGAACTTGGCTGAACTTGGCTGAACTTGGCTGAACTTGGCTGAACTTGGCTGAACTTGGCTGAACTTGGCTGAACTTGGCTGAACTTGGCTGAACTTGGCTGAACTGGCTGAACTTGGCTGAACTTGGCTGAACTTGGCTGAACTTGGCTGAACTTGGCTGAACTTGGCTGAACTTGGCTGAACTTGGCTGAACTTGGCTGAACTTGTGAACTTGGCTGAACTTGGCTGAACTTGGCTGAACTTGGCTGAACTTGGCTGAACTTGGCTGAACTTGGCTGAACTTGGCTGAACTTGGCTGAACTTGGCTGAACTTGGCTGAACTTGGCTGAACTTGGCTGAACTTGGCTGAACTTGGCTGAACTTGGCTGAACTTGGCTGAACTTGGCTGAACTTGGCTGAACTTGGCTGAACTTGGCTGAACTTGGCTGAACTTGGCTGAAACTTGGCTGAACTTGGCTGAACTTGGCTGAACTTGGCTGAACTTGGCTGAACTTGGCTGAACTTGGCTGAACTTGGCTGAACTTGGCTGAACTTGGCTGACTTGGCTGAACTTGGCTGAACTTGGCTGAACTTGGCTGAACTTGGCTGAACTTGGCTGAACTTGGCTGAACTTGGCTGAACTTGGCTGAACTTGGCTGAACTTGGCTGAACTTGGCTGAACTTGGCTGAACTTGGCTGAACTTGGCTGAACTTGGCTGACTTGGCTGAACTTGGCTGAACTTGGCTGAACTTGCTGAACTTGGCTGAACTGGCTGAACTTGGCTGAACTTGGCTGAACTTGGCTGAACTTGGCTGAACTTGGCTGAACTTGGCTGAACTTGGGGAACTTGGCTGAACTTGGCTGAACTTGGCTGAACTTGGCTGAACTTGGCTGAACTTGGCTGAACTTGGCTGAACTTGGCTGAACTTGGCTGAACTTGGCTGAACTTGGCTGAACTTGGCTGAACTTGGCTGAACTTGGCTGAACTTGGCTGAACTTGGCTGAACTTGGCTGAACTTGGCTGAACTTGGCTGAACTGAACTTGGGTGAACTTGGCTGAACTTGGCTGAACTTGGCTGAACTTGGCTGAACTTGGCTGAACTTGGCTGAACTTGGCTGAACTTGGCTGAACTTGGCTGAACTGGCTGAACTTGGCTGAACTTGGCTGAACTTGGCTGAACTTGGCTGAACTTGGCTGAACTTGGCTGAACTTGGCTGAACTTGGCTGAACTTGGCTGAACTTGGCTGAACTTGGCTGAACTTGGCTGAACTTGGCTGAACTTGGCTGAACTTGGCTGAACTTGGCTGAACTTGGCTGAACTTGGCTGAACTTGGCTGAACTTGGCTGAACTTGGCTGAACTTGGCTGAACTTTGGCTGAACTTGGCTGAACTTGGCTGAACTTGGCTTGGCTGAACTTGGCTGAACTTGGCTGAACTTGGCTGAACTTGGCTGAACTTGGCTGAACTTGGCTGAACTTGGCTGAACTTGGCTGAACTTGGCTGAACTTGGCTGAACTTGGCTGAACTTGGCTGAACTTGGCTGAACTTGGCTGAACTTGGCTGAACTTGGCTGAACTTGGCTGAACTTGGCTGAACTTGGCTGAACTTGGCTGAACTTGGCTGAACTTGGCTGAACTTGGCTGAACTTGGCTGAACTTGGCTGAACTTGGCTGAACTTGGCTGAACTTGGCTGAACTTGGCTGAACTTGGCTGAACTTGGCTGAACTTGGCTGAACTTGGCTGAACTTGGCTGAACTTGGCTGAACTTGGCTGAACTTGGCTGAACTTGGCTGAACTTGGCTGAACTTGGCTGAACTTGGCTGAACTTGGCTGAACTTGGCTGAACTTGGCTGAACTTGGCTGAACTTGGCTGAACTTGGCTGAACTTGGCTGAACTTGGCTGAACTTGGCTGAACTTGGCTGAACTTGGCTGAACTTGGCTGAACTTGGCTGAACTTGGCTGAACTTGGCTGAACTTGGCTGAACTTGGCTGAACTTGGCTGAACTTGGCTGAACTTGGCTGAACTTGGCTGAACTTGGCTGAACTTGGCTGAACTTGGCTGAACTTGGCTGAACTTGGCTGAACTTGGCTGAACTTGGCTGAACTTGGCTGAACTTGGCTGAACTTGGCTGAACTTGGCTGAACTTGGCTGAACTTGGCTGAACTTGGCTGAACTTGGCTGAACTTGGCTGAACTTGGCTGAACTTGGCTGAACTTGGCTGAACTTGGCTGAACTTGGCTGAACTTGGCTGAACTTGGCTGAACTTGGCTGAACTTGGCTTTGGCTGAAACTTGGCTGAACTTGGCTGAACTTGGCTGAACTTGGCTGAACTTGGCTGAACTTGGCTGAACTTGGCTGAACTTGCTGAACTTGGCTGAACTTGGCTGAACTTGGCTGAACTTGGCTGAACTTGGCTGAACTTGGCTGAACTTGGCTGAACTTGGCTGAACTTGGCTGAACTTGGCTGAACTTGGCTGAACTTGGCTGAACTTGGCTGAACTTGGCTGAACTTGGCTGAACTTGGCTGAACTTGGCTGAACTTGGCTGAACTGAACTTGGCTGAACTTGGCTGAACTTGGCTGAACTTGGCTGAACTTGGCTGAACTTGGCTGAACTTGGCTGAACTTGGCTGAACTTGGCTGAACTTGGCTGAACCTGAACTTGGCTGAACTTGGCTGAACTTGGCTGAACTTGGCTGCTGAACTTGGCTGCTGAACTTGGCTGAACTTGGCTGAACTTGGCTGAACTTGGCTGAACTTGGCTGAACTTGGCTGAACTTGGCTGAACTTGGCTGAACTTGGCTGAACTTTGAACTTGGCTGAACTTGGCTGAACAACTTGGCTGAACTTGGCTGAAACTTGGCTGAACTTGGCTGAACTTGGCTGAACTTGGCTGAACTTGGCTGAACTTGGCTGAACTTGGCTGAACTTGGCTGAACTTGGCTGAACTTGGCTAACTTGGCTGAACGCTGAACTTGGCTGAACTGAACTTGGCTGAACTTGCTGAACTTGGCTGAACTTGGCTGAAAACTTGGCTGAACTTGGCTGAACTTGGCTGAACTTGGCTGAACTTGGCTGAACTTGGCTGAACTTGGCTGAACTTGGCTGAACTTGGCTGAACAACTTGCTGAACTTGGCTGAACTTGGCTGAACAACTTGGCTGAAAACTTGGCTGAACTTGGCTGAACTTGGCTGAAAACTTGGCTGAACTTGGCTGAACTTGGCTGAACAACTTGGCTGAACTTGGCTGAACAACTTGGCTGAACAACTTGGCTGAACAACTTGGCTGAACTTGGCTGACTTGGCTGAACAACTTGGCTGAACTTGGCTGAACTTGGCTGAACAACTTGGCTGAACTGGCTGAACAACTTGGCTGAACTTGGCTGAACTTGGCTGAAACTTGGCTGAACAACTTGGCTGAACTTGGCTGAACAACTTGGCTGAACAACTTGGCTGAAAACTTTGGCTGAACAACTTGGCTGAACAACTTGGCTGAACAACTTGGCTGAACTTGGCTGAACTTGGCTGAACTTGGCTGAACAACTTGGCTGAACAACTTGGCTGAACCTTGGCTGAACTTGGCTGAACAACTTGGCTGAACAACTTGGCTGAACAACTTTGGCTGAACAACTTGGCTGAACAACTTGGCTGAACTTGGCTGAACAACTTGGCTGAACAACTTGGCTGAACAACTTGGCTGAAAACTTGGCTGAAACAACTTGGCTGAACAACTTGGCTGAACAACTTGGCTGAACTTGGCTGAACTTGGCTGAACTTGGCTGAACTTGGCTGAACTTGGCTGAACTTGGCTGAACAACTTGGCTGAACAACTTGGCTGAACTTGGCTGAACTTGGCTGAACTTGGCTGAACAACTTGGCTGAACAACTTGGCTGAACAACTTGGCTGAACAACTTGGCTGAACAACTTGGCTGAACAACTTGGCTGCTGAACAACTTGGCTGAACAACTTGGCTGAACTTTGCTGAACAACTTTGGCTGAAAACTTTGGCTGAACAACTTGGCTGAACAACTTGGCTGAACAACTTTGGCTGAACAACTTTGGCTGAACAACTTGGCTGAACAACTTTGGCTGAACAACTTGGCTGAACAACTTGGCTGAACAACTGGCTGAACAACTTGGCTGAACAACTTGGGAACTGAACAACTTGGCTGAACAACTTGGCTGAACAACTGGCTGAACAACTTTGGCTGAACAACTTGGCTGAACAACTTGGCTGAACAACTTTGGCTGAACAACTTGGCTGAACAACTTGGCTGAACAACTTGGCTGAACAACTTTGGCTGAACAACTTGGCTGAACAACTTGGCTGAACAACTTGGCTGAACAACTTGGCTGAACAACTTTGGCTGAACAACTTGGCTGAACAACTTGGCTGAAAACTTGGCTGAACAACTTGGCTGAACAACTTGGCTGAACAACTTGGGCTGAACAACTTTGGCTGAACAACTTGGCTGAACAACTTTGGCTGAACAACTTGGCTGAACAACTTTGGCTGAACAACTTTGGCTGAACAACTTTGGCTGAACAACTTGGCTGAACAACTTTGGCTGAACAACTTGGCTGAACAACTTGGCTGAACAACTTTGGCTGAACAACTTTGGCTGAACAACTTGGCTGAACAACTTTGGCTGAACAACTTGGCTGAACAACTTTGGCTGAACAACTTGGCTGAACAACTTTGGCTGAACAACTTTGGCTGAAACAACTTTGGCTGAACAACTTGGCTGAACAACTTGGCTGAACAACTTGGCTGAACAACTTTGGCTGAACAACTTTGCTGAACAACTTTGGCTGAACAACTTTGGCTGAACAACTTGGCTGAACAACTTGGCTGAACAACTTGGCTGAACAACTTTGGCTGAACAACTTTGGCTGAACAACTTTGGCTGAACAACTTTGGCTGAACAACTTTGGCTGAACTGAACAACTTTGGCTGAACAACTTTGGCTGAACAACTTTGGCTGAACAACTTTGGCTGAACAACTTGGCTGAACAACTTTGGCTGAACAACTTGGCTGAACAACTTGGCTGAACAACTTTGCTGAACAACTTTGGCTGAACAACTTGGCTGAACAACTTGGCTGAACAACTTTGGCTGAACAACTTTGGCTGAACAACTTTGGCTGAACAACTTTGGCTGAACAACTTTGGCTGAACAACTTGGCTGAACAACTTTGGCTGAACAACTTGGCTGAACAACTTTGGCTGAACAACTTTGGCTGAACAACTTGGCTGAACAACTTGGCTGAACAACTTGGCTGAACAACTTTGGCTGAACAACTTTGGCTGAACAAACTTTGGCTGAACAACTTGGCTGAACAACTTTGGCTGAACAACTTTGGCTGAACAACCTTGGCTGAACAACTTTGGCTGAACAACTTTGGCTGAACAACTTTGGCTGAACAACTTTGGCTGAACAACTTTGGCTGAACAACTTTGGCTGAACAACTTTGGCTGAACAACTTTGGCTGAACAACTTTGGCTGAACAACTTTGGCTGAACAACTTTGGCTGAACAACTTTGGCTGAACAACTTTGGCTGAACAACTTTGGCTGAACAACTTTGGCTGAACAACTTTGGCTGAACAACCTTGGCTGAACAACTTTGGCTGAACAACTTTGGCTGAACAACTTTGGCTGAACAACTTTGCTGAACAACTTGGCTGAACAACTTTGGCTGAACAACTTTGGCTGAACAACTTTGGCTGAACAACTTTGGCTGAACAACTTTGGCTGAACAACTTTGGCTGAACAACTTTGGCTGAACAACTTGGCTGAACAACTTTGGCTGAACAACTTTGGCTGAACAACTTTGGCTGAACAACTTGGCTGAACAACTTTGGCTGAACAACTTGGCTGAACAACTTTGGCTGAACAACTTGGCTGAACAACTTTGGCTGAACAACTTTGGCTGAACAACTTTGGCTGAACAACTTGGCTGAACAACTTGGCTGAACAACTTTGGCTGAACAACTTGGCTGAACAACTTGGCTGAACAACTTTGGCTGAACTACTTGGCTGAACAACTTGGCTGAACAACTTTGGCTGAACAACTTTGGCTGAACAACTTTGGCTGAACAACTTTGGCTGAACAACTTTGGCTGAACAACTTTGGCTGAACAACTTTGGCTGAACAACTTTGGCTGAACAACTTTGGCTGAACAACTTTGGCTGAACAACTTTGGCTGAACAACTTTGGCTGAACAACTTTGGCTGAACAACTTTGGCTGAACAACTTTGGCTGAACAACTTGGCTGAACAACTTTGGCTGAACAACTTTGGGCTGAACAACTTTGGCTGAACAACTTGGCTGAACAACCTTGGCTGAACAACTTTGGCTGAACAACCTTGGCTGAACAACCTTGGCTGAACAACTTTGGCTGAACAACCTTGGCTGAACAACTTTGGCTGAACAACTTTGGCTGAACAACTTTGGCTGAACAACTTTGGCTGAAACAACTTTGGCTGAACAACTTTGGCTGAACAACCTTGGCTGAACAACCTTGGCTGAACAACTTTGGCTGAACAACCTTGGCTGAACAACCTTGGCTGAACAACTTTGGCTGAACAACCTTGGCTGAACAACTTTGGCTGAACAACTTTGGCTGAACAACTTTGGCTGAACAACTTTGGCTGAACAACTTTGGCTGAACAACTTTGGCTGAACAACTTGGCTGAAACAACTTGGCTGAACAACCTTGGCTGAACAACTTTGGCTGAACAACTTTGGCTGAACAACTTTGGCTGAACAACTTTGGCTGAACAACTTTGGCTGAACAACTTTGGCTGAACAACTTTGGCTGAACAACCTTGGCTGAACAACTTGGCTGAACAACTTTGGCTGAACAACTTTGGCTGAACAACTTGGCTGAACAACTTTGGCTGAACAACTTTGGCTGAACAACTTGGCTGAACAACTTTGGCTGAACAACTTTGGCTGAACAATTTGGCTGAACAACTTGGCTGAACAACTTTGGCTGAACAACTTTGGCTGAACAACTTTGGCTGAACACTTGGCTGAACAACTTTGGCTGAACAACTTTGGCTGAACAACTTTGGCTGAACAACTTTGGCTGAACAACTTGGCTGAACAACTTGGCTGAACAACTTTGGCTGAACAACTTTGGCTGAACAACTTTGGCTGAACAACTTTGGCTGAACAACTTTGGCTGAACAACTTTGGCTGAACAACTTGGCTGAAACAACTTTGGCTGAACAACTTGGCTGAACAACTTGGCTGAACAACTTTGGCTGAACAACTTTGGCTGAACAACTTTGGCTGAACAACTTTGGCTGAACAACTTTGGCTGAACAACTTTGGCTGAACAACTTTGGCTGAACAACTTTGGCTGAACAACTTGGCTGAACAACTTGGCTGAACAACTTTGGCTGAACAACTTTGGCTGAAACAACTTTGGCTGAACAACTTTGGCTGAACAACTTTGGCTGAACAACTTTGGCTGAACAACTTTGGCTGAACAACTTTGGCTGAACAACTTTGGCTGAACAACTTGGCTGAACAACTTTGGCTGAACAACTTTGGCTGAACAACTTGGCTGAACAACTTTGGCTGAACAACTGGCTGAACAACTTTGGCTGAACAACTTTGGCTGAAACTTGGCTGAACAACTTTGGCTGAACAACTTTGGCTGAACAACTTTGGCTGAACAACTTTGGCTGAACAACTTTGGCTGAACTTGGCTGAAACTTTGGCTGAACAACTTTGGCTGAACAACTTTGGCTGAACAACTTGGCTGAACAACTTTGGCTGAACAACTTGGCTGAACAACTTTGGCTGAACAACTTTGGCTGAACAACTTGGCTGAACAAACTTGGCTGAACAACAACTTTGGCTGAACAACTTTGGCTGAACAACTTTGGCTGAACAACTTGGCTGAACAACTTGGCTGAACAACTTGGCTGAACAACTTGGCTGAACAACTTGGCTGAACAACTTGGCTGAACAACTTGGCTGAACAACTTGGCTGAACACTTTGGCTGAACAACTTGGCTGAACAACTTGGCTGAACAACTTGGCTGAACAACTTGGCTGAACAACTTGGCTGAACAACTTGGCTGAACAACTTGGCTGAACAACTTGGCTGAACAACTTGGCTGAACAACTTGGCTGAACAACTTGGCTGAACAACTTGGCTGAACAACTTGGCTGAACAACTTGGCTGAACAACTTGGCTGAACAACTGGCTGAACAACTTGGCTGAACAACTTTGGCTGAACAACTTGGCTGAAAACTTTGGCTGAACAACTTGGCTGAACAACTTGGCTGAACAACTTGGCTGAACAACTTGGCTGAACAACTTGGCTGAACAACTTGGCTGAACAACTTGGCTGAACAACTTGGCTGAACAACTTGGCTGAACAACTTGGCTGAACAACTTGGCTGAACAACTTTGGCTGAACAACTTGCTGAACAACTTTGGCTGAACAACTTGGCTGAACAACTTTGGCTGAACAACTTGGCTGAACAACTTGGCTGAAAACCTGAACAACTTGGCTGAACAACTTGGCTGAACAACTTGGCTGAACAACTTGGCTGAACAACTTGGCTGAACAACTTTGGCTGAACAACTTTGGCTGAACAACTGAACAACTTTGGCTGAACAACTTGGCTGAACAACTTGGCTGAACAACTTTGGCTGAACAACTGAAACAAACAACTTGGCTGAACAACTTTGGCTGAACAACTTTGGCTGAACAACTTGGCTGAACAACTTGGCTGAACAAGAACAACTTTGGCTGAACAACTTGGCTGAACAACTTGGCTGAACAACTTGGCTGAACAACTTGGCTGAACAACTTGGCTGAACAACTTGGCTGAACAACTTGGCTGAACAAAACTTGGCTGCTTGGCTGAACAACTTTGGCTGAACAACTTGGCTGAACAACTTGCTGAACAACTGGCTGAACAACTTGGCTGAACAACTTGGCTGAACAACTTGGCTGAACAACTTGGCTGAACAACTTGGCTGAACAACTTGGCTGAACAACTTGGCTGAACAACTTGGCTGAACAACTTGGCTGAACAACTTGGCTGAACAACTTGGCTGAACAACTTGGCTGAACAACTTGGCTGAACAACTTGGCTGAACAACTTGGCTGAACAACTTGGCTGAACAACTTGGCTGAACAACTTGGCTGAACAACTTGGCTGAACAACTTGGCTGAACAACTTGGCTGAACAACCTTGGCTGTGGCTGAACAACTTGGCTGAACAACTTGGCTGAACTAACTTGGCTGAACAACTTGGCTGAACAACTTGGCTGAACTACTTGGCTGAACAACTTGGCTGAACAACTTGGCTGAACAACTTGGCTGAACAACTTGGCTGAACAACTTGGCTGAACAACTTGGCTGAACAACTTGGCTGAACAACTTGGCTGAACAACTTGGCTGAACTACCTTGGCTGAACAACCTTGGCTGAACAACCTTGGCTGAACAACCTTGGCTGAACAACCTTGGCTGAACAACCTTGGCTGAACAACCTTGGCTGAACAACCTTGGCTGAACTACCTTGGCTGAACAACCTTGGCTGAACAACCTTGGCTGAACAACCTTGGCTGAACTACCTTGGCTGAAACTTGGCTGAACAACTTGGCTGAACTACTTGGCTGAACAACTTGGCTGAACAACTTGGCTGAAACTTGGCTGAACAACCTTGGCTGAACAACCTTGGCTGAACAACCTTGGCTGAACTACTTGGCTGAACTACTTGGCTGAACAACTTGGCTGAACAACTTGGCTGAACTACTTGGCTGAACTAACTTGGCTGAACAAACTTGGCTGAACAACTTGGCTGAACTACTTGGCTGAACAACTTGGCTGAAACTTTGGCTGAACTACTTGGCTGAACTACTTGGCTGAACTACTTGGCTGAACTACTTGGCTGAACTACTTGGCTGAACTACTTGGCTGAACTACTTGGCTGAACTACTTGGCTGAACTACTTGGCTGAACTACTTGGCTGAACTACTTGGCTGAACTACTTGGCTGAACTACTTGGCTGAACTACTTGGCTGAACTACTTGGCTGAACTACTTGGCTGAACTACTTGGCTGAACTACTTGGCTGAACTACTTGGCTTGAACTACTTGGCTGAACAACTTGGCTGAACTTACTTGGCTGAACTTACCTTGGCTGAACTACTTGGCTGAACAACTTGGCTGAACTACTTTGGCTGAACTACTTGGCTGAAACTTGGCTGAACAACTTGGCTGAACTACTTGGCTGAACTCTTGGCTGAACTTGGCTGAACTTGGCTGAACTTGGCTGAACAACTTGGCTGAAACTTGGCTGAACTACTTGGCTGAACTACTTGGCTGAACAAACTTGGCTGAACTACTTGGCTGAACTACTTGGCTGAACTACTTGGCTAACTACTTGGCTGAACTACTTGGCTGAACAACTTGGCTGAAACCTTGGCTGAACTTACTTGGCTGACTTGGCTGACTACTTGGCTGAACTTACTTGGCTGAATACTTGGCTGAACTACTTGGCTGAACTACTTGGCTGAACTACTTGCTGAACTAACTTGGCTGAACTACCTTGGCTGAACTACCTTGGCTGAACTACCTTGGCTGAACTACCTTGGCTGAACTACTTGGCTGAACTTACTTGGCTGAAACTACGGCTACTTGGCTGAACTACTTGGCTGAACTACTTGGCTGAACTTACTTGGCTGAACAACCTTGGCTGAACTACCTTGGCTGAACTACCTTGGCTGAACTACCTTGGCTGAACTACCTTGGCTGAACTACCTTGGCTGAACTACCTTGGCTGAACTACCTTGGCTGAACTACCTTGGCTGAACTACCTTGGCTGAACTACCTTGGCTGAACTACCTTGGCTGAACTACCTTGGCTGAACTACCTTGGCTGAACTACCTTGGCTGAACTACCTTGGCTGAACTACCTTGGCTGAACTACCTTGGCTGAACTACCTTGGCTGAACTACCTTGGCTGAACTTGACTTGGCTGAACTACTTGGCTGAACTTGGCTGAACTTGGCTGAACTTGGATGAAACTTGGCTGAACTACTTGGCTGAAACTTGGCTGAACTTGGCTGAACTTACTTGGCTGAAACTTGCTGAACTTACTTGGCTGAACTTACTTGGCTGAACTACTTGGCTGAACTTACTTGGCTGAACTTACTTGGCTGAACAACTTGGCTGAACAACTTGGCTGAACTAACTTGGCTGAACTTACTTGGCTGAACTACCTGGCTGAACTTACTTGGCTGAACAACTTGGCTGAACTACTTGGCTGAACAACTTGGCTGAACAACTTGGCTGAACTTACTTGGCTGAACACTTGGCTGAACTACTTGGCTGAACTACTTGGCTGAAACTTGCTGAAACTTGGCTGAACTTGGCTGAACTTGCTGAACTACTTGGCTGAACTACTTGGCTGAAACTACTTGGCTGAACTTACTTGGCTGAACTTACTTGGCTGAACTTACTTGGCTGAACTTGGCCTGAACTGGCTGAACTTGGCTGAACTACTTGGCTGAACTTACTTGGCTGAACTTACTTGGCTGAACTTACTTGGCTGAACTACTTGGCTGAACTTACTTGGCTGAACTACTTGGCTGAACTTGGCTGAAACTTGGCTGAACTTACTTGGCTGAACCTTGGCTGAACTTGGCTGAACTACTTGGCTGAACTACTTGGCTGAACTTACTTGGCTTGAACTACTTGGTGAACTACTTGGCTGAACTACTTGGCTGAACTTACTTGGCTGAACTACTTGGCTGAACTACTTGGCTGAAACTTGGCTGAACTTTACTTGGCTGAACTACTTGGCTGAACTACTTGGCTGAACTGGCTGAACTTGGCTGAATTGGCTGTACTTGGCTGAACTTACTTGGCTGAACTTACTTGGCTGAACTACTTGCTGAACTTACTTGGCTGAAACTTGGCTGACTTACTACTTGGCGAACTACTTGGCTGAACTACTTGGCTGAACTAACTTGGCTGAACTACTTGGCTGACTTACTTGGCTGAACTACTTGGCTGAACTTACTTGGCTGAACTTACTTGGCTGAACTTACTTGGCTGAACTGGTGGCGAACTTGGCTGAACTTACTTGGCTGACTTACTTGGCTACTTGGCTGAACTTACTTGGCTGAACTTACTTGGCTGAACTTGGCTACTTTGGCTGAACTACTTGGCTGAACTACTTGGCTGAACTACTTGGCTGAACTACTTGGCTGAACTACTTGGCTGAACTACTTGGCTGAACTACTTGGCTGAACTACTTGGCTGAACTACTTGGCTGAACTACTTGGCTGAACTACTTGGCTGAACTACTTGGCTGAACTTACTGAAACTTGGCTGAACTTGGCTGAACTACTTGGCTGAACTTACTTGGCTGAACTTTACTACTTGGCTGAACTTACTTGGCTGAACTACTTGGCTGAACTACTTGGCTGAACTTACTTGGCTGAACTTACTTGGCTGAAACTACTTGGCTGAACTTACTTGGCTGAACTTACTTGCTGAACTACTTGGCTGAACTGAACTTGGCTGAACTTACTTGGCTGAACTTGGCTGAACTTACTTGGCTGACTACTTGGCTGAACTACTTGGCTGAAACTTACTAACTTGGTGAACTTGGCTGAACTACTGGCTAACTTTGGCTGAACTGAACTAACTTGGCTGAACTACTTGCTGAACTTACTTGGCTGAACTTACTTGGCTGACTACTACTTGGCTGAACTTACTTGGCTGAACTACTACTTGGCTGAACTACTTGGCTGAAACTTGGCTGAACTTGGACTACTGGCTGAACTACTACTTGGCTGAACTACTTGGCTGACTAACTACTTGGCTGGCTGAAACTGAACTTACTTGGCTGAACTACTTGGCTGAACTTGGCTACTTGCTGAACTTGAACTTGGCTGACTGGCTGAACTTACTTGGCTGAACTACTTGGCTGAACTTGGCTGAACTTACTTGGCTGAACTTACTACTTGGCTGAACTTTACTTGGCTGAACTTACTTGGCTGAAAACTTGGCTGAACTGCTAAACTTGGCTGAACTACTTGGCTGAACTTGGCTGAACTTGGCTGACTAACTTGGCTGAACTCTTGGTGAACTACTTGGCTGAACCTTGGCTGAACTTGAACTTGGCTGAACTACTTGCTGAACTTGGCTACTGGCTGCTGGCTACTTGCTGAACTTACTGAACTTGGCTGAACTTACTTGGCTGAACTTACTTGGCTGACTACTTGGCTGACTACTTGCTGAACTTGGCTGAACTTACTTGGCTGAACTTAACTTGGCTGAACTTGGCTACTTGGCTGAACTTACTTGGCTGAACTACTTGGCTGAACTACTTGGCTGAACTTACTTGGCTGAACTGGCTACTGGCTGACTTACTTGCTGAACTTACTTGGCTGAACTTACTTGGCTGAACTACTACTTGGTGAACTACTTGGCTGAACTTACTTGCTGAACTTGGCTGAACTACTTGGCTGAAACTTGGCTGAACTGGCTGAACTTGGCTGAACTTACTTGGCTGAACTTACTTGGCTGAACTTACTTGGCTGAACTACTTGAACTACTGCTGAACTTGGCTTACTTGGCTGAACTACTTGGCTGAACTTACTGGCTGATGGCTTGAACTTGGCTGAACTTACTTGGCTGAACTTACTTGGCTGAACTTACTTGGCTGAACTACTTGGCTGAAACTTGGCTGAAACTTGCTGAAACTTACTTGGCTGAACTTAACTTGGCTGAACTTGGCTACTTGGCTGAAACTTACTTGGCTGACTTACTTGGCTGAACTTACTTGGCTGAACTTACTTGAACTTGGCTGAACTTACTTGGCTGAACTTACTTGGCTGAACTTGGCTACTTGGCTGAACTTACTTGGCTGAACTTTACTTGGCTGAACTTACTTGGCTGAACTACTTGGCTGAACTACTTGGCTGAACTTACTTGGCTGAACTTACTTGGCTGAACTACTTGGCTGAACTTGGCTACTTGGCTGAACTTGGCTGAACTTACTTGGCTGAACTTACTTGGCTGAACTTACTTGGCTGAACTTACTTGGCTGAACTTACTTGGCTGAAACTTGGCTGAAACTTGAACTTGGCTGAACTTACTTGGCTGAACTTACTTGGCTGAACTTACTGGCTGACTACTCTTACTTGGCTGAACTTACTGGCTGAACTACTTGGCTGAACTTACTTGGCTGAACTTTACTTGGCTGAACTACTTGGCTGAAACTTACTTGGCTGAACTAACTTGGCTGAACTTGGCTGAAACTTACTTGGCTGAAACTACTTGGCTGAACTACTTGGCTTGAACTTACTTGGCTGAACTACTTGGCTGACTTACTTGGCTGAACTTGGCTGAACTTGGCTGAACTGGCTACTTGGCTGAACTTACTTGGCTGAACTTAACTGGCTACTTGGCTGAACTTACTTGGCTGAACTACTTGGCTGAACTTGGCTGACTACTTGGCTGAACTACTTGGCTGAACTTACTTGGCTGAACTTACTTGGCTGAACTACTTGGCTGAACTTTGCTGCTGAAACTTACTTGGCTGACTTACTTGGCTGAACTTACTTGGCTGAACTTACTTGGCTGAACCTTGGCTTGCGAACTTGACTTGGCTGAAAACTGGCTACTTGGCTGAACTGGCTACTTGGCTGAACTTACTTGGCTGAACTGCTACTTGCTGAACTTACTTGGCTGAACTTACTTGGCTGAACTTACTTGCTGAACTTACTTGGCTGAACTTACTTGGCTGAACTTACTTGGCTGAACTTACTTGGCTGAAACTACTTGGCTGAACTTACTTGGCTGAACTACTTGGCTGACTTAACTTGGCTGAAACTTACTTGGCTGAACTACTTGGCTGACTTACTGGCTTTACTTGGCTGAACTTACTTGCTGAACTACTTGGCTGAACTACTTGGCTGAAACTACTTGGCTGAACTTACTTACTTGGCTGAACTTACTTGGCTGAACTTACTTGGCTGAACTTACTTGGCTGAACTTACTTGGCTGAACTTACTTGGCTGAACTTACTTGGCTGAACTTACTTGGCTGAACTTACTTGGCTGACTTACTTGGCTACTTGGCTGAACTACTTGGCTGAACTTACTTGGCTGAACTTACTTGGCTGAACTTACTTGGCTGAACTTACTTGGCTGAACTTACTTGGGCTGAACTACTTGGCTGAACTTACTTGGCTGAACTACTTGGCTGAACTTACTTGGCTGAACTACTTGGCTGAACTTACTTGGCTGAACTTACTTGGCTGAACTTACTTGGCTGAACTTACTTGGCTGAAAACTGGCTACTTGGCTGAAACTTACTTGGCTGAACTACTGGCTGACTTACTTGGCTGAACTACTGGCTGAACTAGCTGAACTTGGCTGGAACTTGGCTGAACTTACTTGGCTGAACTTACTTGGCTGAACTACTTGGCTGAACTGCTACTTGGCTGAACTTACTTGGCTGAACTTACTTGGCTGAACTAACTTCTTGGGCTGAACCTTACTTGGCTGAACTTACTTGGCTGAACTTACTTGGCTGAACTTACTTGGCTGAACTTACTTGGCTGAACTTACTGGCTGAACTTACTTGGACTGGCTGAACTTTGGCTGAACTTACTTGGCTGAACTTACTTGGCTGAACTTACTTACTACTTTGGCTGAACTTACTTGGCTGAACTTACTTGGCTGACTGTACTTGGCTGAACTTACTTGGCTGAACTTACTTTGGCTGAACTTTTACTTGGCTGAACTTGGCTACTTGGCTGAACTACTTGCTGAACTTACTTGGCTGAAACTTACTTGGCTGAACTTACTTGGCTGAACTTACTTGGCTGAACTTACTTGGCTGAACTTACTTGGCTGAACTTGGCTACTTGGCTGAACTTACTTCGGCTGAACTTGGCTTGAACTTACTTGGCTGAACTTGGCTTACTTGGCTGAACTTACTTGGCTGAACTTGGCTTACTTGGCTGAACTTACTTGGCTGAACTTACTTGGCTGAACTTACTTGGCTGACTTACTTGGCTGAACTTACTTGGCTGAACTTACTTTGGCTGAACTTGGCTGAACTTACTTGGCTGAACTTACTTGGCTGAACTTACTTGGCTTGAACTTACTTGGCTGAAACTTGGCTGAACTTACTTGGCTGAACTTACTTGGCTGACTACTTGGCTGAACTTACTTGGCTGAACTTACTTGGCTGAACTTACTTGGCTGAAACTTACTGGCTGAACTTACTTGGCTGAACTGAACTACTTGGCTGAACTTACTTGGCTGACTTACTACTTGGCTGAACTTACTTGGCTGAACTTACTTGGCTTGAACTTACTTGGCTGAACTTTACTTGGCTGAACTTACTTGGTGAACTTACTTGCTGCTGAACTTTACTTGGCTGAACTTGCTGGAACTACTTGGCTGAACTACTTGCTGAATTACTTGGCTGAACTGGCTACTTTGGCTGAACTAACTTGGCTGAACTTACTTGGCTGAACTTGAACTTGGCTGAACTTACTTGGCTGAACTTACTTGGCTGAACTTACTTGGCTGAACTTGGCTGAACTTTGGCTGAACTGAAACTTGGCTGACTACTTGGCTGAACTTACTTGGCTGTACTTGGCTGTACTTGGCTGAACTACTTGCTGAAACTTACTTGGCTGACTTACTTCGCTGAACTTTGGCTGAACTTACTTGGCTGAACTTACTTGGCTGAACTTACTTGGCTGAACTTACTTGGCTGAACGTTTACTTGGCTGAACTTACTTGGCTGAACTTACTTGGCTGAACTACTTGGCTGAACTACTTGCTAACTACTTGGCTGAACTTACTTGGCTGAACTTTACTTGGCTGAATTACTTGGCTGAACTTACTTGGCTGAACTTACTTGGCTGAACTTACTTGGCTGAACTTACTTGGCTGAACTTACTTGGCTGAACTTACTTGCTTGCTGAAATTACTTGGCTGAACTGAACTTGGCTGAACTACTTGGCTGAACTACTTGGCTGAACTTACTTGGCTGAACTTACTTGGCTGAACTTACTTGGCTGAACTACTTGGCTGAACTTACTTGGCTGAACTTACTTGGCTGAACTTACTTGGCTGAATTTACTTGGCTGAACTTACTTGGCTGAACTTACTTGGCTGAACTTACTTGGCTGAACTTACTTGGCTGAACTACTTGGCTGAACTACTTGGCTGAACTTACTTTGGCTGAACTTACTTGGCTGAACTACTTGGCTGAACTTACTTGGCTGAACTTACTTGGCTGAACTACTTGGCTGAACTTACTTGGCTGAACTTGGGCTTACTTGGCTGATTACTTGGCTGAACTACTTGGCTGACTTACTTGGCTGAATACTTGGCTGAACTTACTTGGCTGAACTTACTTGGCTGAACTACTTGGCTTGAACTTACTTGGCTGAACTTACTTGGTGAACTTACTTCTGAACTTACTTGCTGAAACTTGGCTGAACTACTTGGCTGAACTTACTTGGCTGAACTTACTTGGCTGAACTACTTGGCTGAACTACTTGGCTGAACTACTTGGCTGAACTACTTGGCTGAACTTACTTGGCTGAACTTACTTGGCTGAACTTTACTTGCTGAACTTACTTGGCTGAACTACTTGGCTGAACTTACTTGGCTGAACTACTTGCTGAACTACTTGGCTGAACTTACTGGCTGAATTACTTGGCTGAACTACTTGGCTGAACTACTTGGCTGAACTTACTTGGCTACTTACTTGGCTGAACTTACTTGGCTGAACTTACTTGGCTGAACTACTTGGCTGAAACTTGGCTGAACTTACTTGGCTGAACTTCTGGCTGAACTACTTGGCTGAACTTACTTGGCTGAACTTACTTGGCTGAACTTACTTGGCTGAACTTACTTGGCTGAACTTACTTGGCTGAACTACTTGGCTGAACTTACTTGGCTGAACTTACTTGGCTGAACTTACTTGGCTTACTTGGCTGAACTTACTTGGCTGAACTTACTTGGCTGAACTACTTGGCTGAACTACTTGGCTGAACTTACTTGGCTGAACTACTTGGCTGAAACTTGGCTGACTTACTTGGCTGAACTACTTGGCTGAAACTTGAACTAACTTGGCTGAACTTACTTGGCTGAACTTACTTGGCTGAACTACTTGGCTGAACTTGGCTACTTGGCTGAACTTACTTGGCTGAAACTTACTTGGCTGAACTTACTTGGCTGAACTACTTGCTGAACTTACTTGGCTGACTGAACTTACTTGGCTGAACTACTTGGCTGAACTTACTTGGCTGAACTTACTTGGCTGAACTACTTGGCTGAACTTTGGCTGAACTTGGTGAACTACTTGGCTGATACTACTTGGCTGAACTACTTGGCTGAACTTACTTGGCTGAACTACTTGGCTGAACTGAACTTGGCTGAACTGGCTACTTGGCTGAACTACTTGGCTGAACTTACTTGGCTGAACTTACTTGGCTGAAACTGGCTACTTGGCTGAACTTACTTGGCTGAACTTGGCTGAACTTGGCTGAACTACTTGGCTGAACTTACTTGGCTGAAACTGGCTTACTTGGCTGAAACTACTTTTGGCTGAACTTACTTGGCTGAATTACTTGGCTGAACTACTTGGCTGAACTACTTGGCTGAACTTACTTGGCTACTTACTTGGCTGAACTACTTGGCTGAACTTACTTGGCTGAACTTTACTTGGCTGAACTTACTTGGCTGAACTACTTGGAATTACTGAACTTACTTGGCTGAACTTACTTGGCTGAACTTACTTGGCTGAACTTACTTGGCTGAAACTTGGCTGAACTTGGCTTGGCTGACTTTGAACTTAAACTTGGCTGAACTTACTTGGCTGAACTACTTGGCTGACTACTTGGCTGAACTTGGCTTACTTGGCTAACTTACTTGGCTGAAAACTTGGCTGAACTTTGGCTGAACTTACTTGGCTGAACTTACTTGGCTGAACTACTTGGCTGAAACTGCTAACTTTACTTGGCTGAACTACTTGGCTGACTGGCTGATCTTACTTGCTGAAACTTGCTGAACTTACTTGGCTGAATTGAACTTGGCTGAACTTACTTGGCTGACTACTGGCTGAACTGCTTGGCTGAACTTGCTTGGCTGAACTTGGCTGAACTTGGCTGAACTGCTTGGCTGAACTGCTTGGCTGAACTGCTTGGCTGAACTGCTTGGCTGAAATGCTTGGCTGAACTGCTTGGCTGAACTGCTTGGCTGAACTGCTTGGCTGAACTGCTTGGCTGAACTGCTTGGCTGAACTTCTTGGCTGAACTGCTTGGCTGAACTGCTTGGCTGAACTTGAACTTGGCTGAACTTTGAACTTGCTGTTTGAAACTTGGCTGAACTTGAACTTGGCTGAACTGTTGGCTGAACTTGGCTGAACTGCTGAACTTGGCTGAACTTGGCTGAACTGGCTGAAGCTGTTGGCTGAACTTGCTGGAACTGAACTGCTTGCTGCTGAACTTGGCTACTGCTTGCTGAATTGAACTGCTTGGCTGAACTGAACTTGGCTGAACTGAACTGCTTGGCTGAACTGAACTGCTTGGCTGAAACTTGAACTTGGAACTGAACTTGCTGAAACTTGGCTGAACTTGGCTGACTGGCTGCTTTGGCTGAACTTGCTGAACTGAACTTGGCTGACTCTTGGCTGAACTTGGTGAAACTTGGCTGAACTTGCTGCTTGGCTGAACTGCTTGGCTTGCTTGCTGAACTGCTTGGTGAACTGCTTTGGCTGAAACTTGGCTGAACTGCTTGGCTGAACTGCTTGCTGAACGGGGCTGAACTGGCTGAATGCTTGGCTGAACTGCTGGCTGAACTGCTTGGCTGAACTTGGCTGACTTGCTTGCTGAACTTGGCTGAAACTTGGCTGAATTGGCTGACTTGGCTGAACTTACTTGGCTGACTTGGCTGAAACTGCTTGCTACTTGGCTGAAACTTGGCTGAACTACTTGGCTGAAACTTTGGCTGAAACTACTTGGCTGACTACTGGCTGAACTTGGCTGACTACTTGGCTGAAACTTGGCTGAACTACTTGCTGAACACTACTTGGCTGAAACTGGCTGAACTACTTGGCTGAACTTGGCTGAACTACTTGGCTGAACTTGGCTGAACTGGTGAAATGGCTGAACTTACTTGCTGAAACTTGCTGAAACTTGGCTGAACTGAAACTTGGCTGAAACTTGGCTGAACTTGGCACTTGGCTGAAACTTGGCTGAACTTGGCTGAACTGACTTACTTGGCTGAACTTGCTGAACTACTTGGCTGAACTTGGCTGAACTACTTGGCTGAACTACTTGGCTGAACTACTTGGCTGAACTTACTTGGCTGAACTAACTTGGCTGAACTACTTGGCTGAATACTGAACTTGCTGACTACTTGGCTGATGGCTACTTGGCTGAACTTGAACTTGGCTGACTACTTGGCTGAACTACTTGGCTGAACTTGGCTGAACTTGGCTGAAACTTGGCTGAACTTGGCTGAAACTTGGCTGAACCTGAACTTGGCTGAACACTTGGCTGACTACTTGGCTGAACTTGGCTGAACTTGGCTGAACTTGGCTACTTGGCTGAAAAAACTACTTGGCTGACTTTTACTTGGCTGACTTGGCTGAACTACTTGGCTGAACTACTGGCTAACTACTTGCTGAACTACTTGGCTGAACTACTTGGCTGAACTACTTGGCTGAACTACTTGGCTGAAACTTGGCTGAACTTGGCTGAAACTTGGCTGAAACTTGGCTGAAACTTGGCTGAACTACTTGGCTGAACTGAACTTGGCTGAACTTGGCTACTTGGCTGAACTACTTGGCTGAACTTGGCTGAACTACTTGGCTGAACTACTTGGCTGAACTACTTGGCTGAACTTGGCTGAACTTGGCTGACTACTTGGCTGAAACTACTTGGCTGAACTGAACTTGGCTGAACTACTTGGGCTGAACTACTTGGCTGAACTTGGCTGAACTTGGCTGAACTACTTGGCTGAACTTGGCTGAACTTGGCTGAACTTGGCTGACTTGGCTGAACTTGGCTGAACTTGGCTGACTACTTGGCTGACTACTTGGCTGAAACTTGGCTGAACTACTTGGCTGAACTACTTGGCTGAAACTACTTGGCTGAACTTGCTACTTGGCTGAACCTTGGCTGAACTTGGCTGAACTACTTGGCTGAACTTTGAACTTGGCTGACTACTTGGCTGAAACTTGGCTGAACTTGGCTGAATACTTGGCTGAACTACTTGGCTGAACTTGGCTGAACTACTTGGCTGAAACTTGGCTGAACTTGGCTTGAACTTGGCTGAACTTGGCTGAACTTGGCTGAACTACTTGGCTGAACTTGGCTGAACTTGCTGAACTTGGCTGAAACTTGGCTGAACTACTTGGCTGAACTTGGCTGAACTTGGCTGAAACTTGGCTGAAACTTGGCTGAACTACTTGGCTGAAAACTTGGCTGAACTTGGCTGAACTTGGCTGACTACTTGGCTGACTACTTGGCTGAACTTGGCTGAACTTGGCTGACTTGGCTGACTTGCTGAACTACTGAACTACTTGGCTGAACTGAACTTGCTGAACTTACTGGCTGAAACTGAACTACTTGCTGAACTACTTGGCTGAAACTTGGCTGAACTTCTTCTTACTTGGCTTGAACTACTTGGCTGAACTGAACTTGGCTGAACTACTTGGCTGAACTACTTGGCTGAGCTGAACTTGGCTGAACTTGGCTGAACTGGGCTGACTACTTGGCTGACCTACTTGGCTGACTACTTGGCTGAACTACTTCGCTGAACTTGGCTGACTACTCGCTGAACTATCGCTGAACTATTCGCTGAAACTGAACTCGCTGACTACTTCGCTGAACTACTTCGCTGAACTACTTCGCTGAACTACTTCGCTGAACTACTTCGCTGAACTACTTCGCTGAACTACTTCGCTGAACTACTTCGCTGAACTACTTCGCTGAACTACTTCGCTGAACTACTTCGCTGAACTTCGCTGAACTACTTCGCTGAACTACTTCGCTGAACTACTTCGCTGAACTACTTCGCTGAACTACTTCGCTGAACTACTTCGCTGAACTACTTCGCTGAACTACTTCGCTGAACTACTTCGCTGAACTACTTCTGAACTTCGCTGACTCCACTTACGCTGACTTCGCTACTGTGTGACTTCGCTGACTAATACTTCGATGACTACTTCGCTGAACTACTTCTGAACTACTTCGCTGAACTACTTCGGCTGAACTTCGCTGAACTTTCGCTGACTACTTGTGAAACACCGCTGAACTACTCGCTGAACTTTCGCTGAACTTTCGCTGACTACTTAGCTACTGAACTAAACTACTTCGCTGAAGCTGACTTCGCTGAACTTTTCGCTGACTGAAACTTCGCTGAACTAGGCTGAAACTTCGCTGAACTTCGCTGAACTTTCGCTGAACGCTGAAAATGAAACTGAACTTGGCACGCTGAACTTTGAACGCTGAACCACGTGAACTGAACTTTGGCTGAACTTGGCTGAACTTGCTGAACTTTGGCTGAACACCTGAACTTGCTGACTCGCTGAACGCTGAATGGCTGAACTTCGCTGAACTTCGCTGAACTTCGCTGAACTTCGCTGAAACTTCGCTGAAACTTCGCTGAACTTCGCTGAACTTCATCAACACTTCGCTTGAAATAACCACAAATCAACAACCATCATCAACAACGCATAATAACATCGTCATCAATAATTAATTATCATCAATCTCATCAACAACAATCATCAGCAACTATCAAACTAATCAACAACTCATCAGCAACACATCAACACATCAACATCAACAGCAATCATCGTCATCAATAATTATCATCAATCATCAACAACAACCATCAACAACTATCAACAACACAAACAACCACCAACAACAACCACCACCATCAATCAACAACAACCATCAACAATCATCACTCATCAACATCAATCAACATCATCAACAGCAATCATCGTCATCAATAATCATCATCAATCATCAACAACAACCATCAGCAACTATCAACAACTGTCAACAACTGACAACAATTAACATCATTTATTAATAAGTAACAATTCTATCAGCTTCTTTCTTGGCAATGTCTCAGCTGTCTGCTTGTTTGTTTGCTCTACTTTCCACATTTCTATCCTAACGATGGATGCTGTGCATTATGTATGTAGTCGATTCCTGTCATGTCACCTTCTTTCTTACATGAGATCACATTAAATACTAGTGGGGGATCCATGTTGCACACAAAGATAGCAAATAATACTGAAATAAAATCACCTAAAATTATCTCACAAATACAATCAGATCGAAATGTAATCACAGCATCAAATATGCCTTCACAATGATTCGCAAAATGAAATAAGAAATAAAAATCCCTAAGACAACTACAGTTGTAAACACTTCAAGGTGTAAGTCCAGTTCAATCAAAACAATTCAGGAAACAACTACTCAATCATCAATCAAAGCAGTCAGTGTACACACATCTCACATCCAAATCTCAGTAAACACAATAAAGCCGACAATGGCAATTTCTCTGTAGAAATGCAATAAACACATCAGCAATCATAACGAGCAAACAAAGAGCAATTCAGAATCTTTAAATGTAATAATGCGAACACTACGAATCATCAAGATTTAAAGTTCAATGTAGGTTTGAGGAACAGCCAAATTTTTCTTGTAAACAATAAATAGAGAACCTAATGGGGAGATAATCACACGCTCAGACACTACCAAGCTTCTTCCAATAAACACCACACTCAGGTGAAAGGTGAAGGTAGCAGGGACAGAAAGACAGAATACAGTAGAGACAGAGGCTATGCCCTTACTACGGGTAGAACTTTACAGACCCGTAGACCTCTGGAACTGGAGACAGGGAATAAAAGTAACCATAAACATCAACAGAAAAACCACGTGACTCCTCAAAGGACAATCCTTCCACACAACTGTTTACAAGACAGACAGCCTCGCAATCATGTCGGGGTGAGCAATTGTCACAATCACAGATGATGGTAGATAGATGATGGCAGATAGATGATGGCAGATAGATGATGGCAGATGGCAAATGTTTTTTTAAGCTGGTTCAGGTCAGATCACAACAACACTAACCCTCTGCCCCAACACACTGTCAAACACCAAATAATTCTCGCACAGACAACTCAGCTAACTCTACCATCTCGCTATTCTTAGCTCCACACCAAACTGTAAAGTTTCTTCTATTTGTCCTCACGTCTGTCTACTTGCTGACTAGAAGAATGGGATATCGTCATGGAACTATGTCCGATAACTAATGGTCAAATTAAAAAAATTGAAAAATTGAAAAATTAGAGTAAGTCGAAGATAGCACTTACAATTCCTGTCATCTGCCATCCCGATGTAGGATACTCTCACGAATCTCAGCGCCAGGAATGCTCTTCCTCCACCCAGTCACTGCCAGGCAGGTGATGTGCGCTGTCACATTAGCAACTACACCAACACACCACTGCACATATCTCCATGGAAACACAAATGCTGGTAGACACTTCCAGATTCTTTGGTCTGGACATTAGTGGAAACGTTGACAGGATGCTCGATTCCTCGACGACCCACAAGGGAAGAAACTCCAGGGCTACCCGGATAAAATCGAGCCACCCAGTCCTCCCTCCGTTGACCGTCCCCCCCTGGGTGGGTCCGGTGTAGGAAGAAAGTTCTCAGGCCCTCCTGTAGTTAGGAATCTGTTTCAGCGGGTCTTCCATAACTGTTCCTCCACATGAGTTCCTGCAACTTATATACTAATGAGACTACCATACACAGCTACTATTAGTCTCCCTGAGTTAAATTCATCACCACATTAGTTCCTGTAACTTAATGACTAATGAGACTACCATACACTGCTACTATTAGTCTCCCTGAGTTAAGCTCATCACGTGATTTCTTACTGAACGTTAAGATTTTTCTCATGAAACAATTTAGCAATACTTTTGCCGTGAAATCAGAATTTAGAATTAAGGACAATATAAACACATATTTGTTTACCTTGACTGGGCAAGCAACTAAATGCAAGCAACTAAATGCACAGACTCACCTGTCTGTACTCACACCTGTACAGGTAGAACCAAGCGTCTCGGCGGCTGCGTTGGGAATGTCACACACTGTTCACTGAGCGAAAACAGCTGGAGGTGAGCTGTCGTTACTAGTGTCACGTGTCATCAGTTGTGCTCCTGTACGGGCTTCACCAGTTAGTTCCCCTGTTTTATTATCACGCGGTACACACACTCGCACACACTCGCAACACTCTCGCACACACTCGCACGGGAAAATAGACATTTCCACAACATTATCCTTCTCTTGTAATCATCTTGTCACTAGCACTTGTTTACTTAGTTTATTTTTTACTCTTTTGTTTATTTTTGTGTGTGAACACACTTGTTAGTATCGTAGAAGATGAAAAGCGTGTAAGGTATGTTGTCATTACAAAATACAGATATAAAAATTTAAATATATTAAAACAGAAGAAACAATTGTTAGTCTCTCACTGCTTTAAATTGTTTATTTTAATTTGTCTCAATTTTTGTTATCTTTGTTAAGATGCATCCCGAGGAAACTTTTGTTTACAAGTAAATCACACAGGAAAAGGAAGCATGCACAAGTTGACTTTTTCTGTTCATTTATTCCTCCTTTCTTTCCTTTTACATTCTGACGCTTTTCTGTTGAAAGATGAAGTTACGTTCACACCTGATAAAACGATGTGTTTAATTATAATAATTTATATTTTTGATATCGAGTCGGTTATTAGCAGTGATGGTGTGTGGGATAACCGTTACCGACAACCCCACGGCGGTCCGGTGGCGTAACGATGAGCGCCTGTCACCAGTACAGTGAAGGTTGGCTGTCCTGGGTTCAGCTCTCGTCTCGGGCACGCTGTTCTTTCTCTGCACGTGACATCTGTTTACAGGGCTGACTGCTGTGATATTGCCTTAGTTGCTGGCACGGCGTAAAACACCAATTCCCCCCACTTACCGGCAACCCAGGTTCTGAGTTGTAACAACACACACACACACACACAGCACACACACACGCACACACACAAACAAAAAGAATAAATAGACCGAAACGGGAGACAGACGCACGAGTTAAATAGACATTAAAAGATTTTCTTTTCGCTGAAATCTTTATGAGGATCACACAGCAGAATTATTTTCTGTCAATGAAAAACAAAAGCGAAATCGGATTGGTTCACAAGTCTTTTATTTTCCAAGACATGAACTGTAATATTGTGTCAAATAAAAATGATTTCGGCGTAAGACGTCAACTCCCGAGCGACAGTCAACAGAGTGTTTAGGCATGCGGACTTCAACGTGTATCTTCAACTAATAATAATAATTTGCTGGAAATAGTAGTAATTTAATGCGACTTTTTCTATAAAATCTTTCTTAAAGCTAGGTTATCAGTTACTGAGTTCCTGTCATTGATGTCTCACAAGCCATTTTAATTGTTCTGCAAGATAAAAAGCGTTTTAATCATGTTGTCATTCCATAATACAGCCTGTCTCTTGTTTATGTCTTGGTGGTTCTAGGCTCCAACTGTCTCTTTCTTGTAAAGCTTTAAAGTTTATTTCTTCCTGTAGTCACTTACATCTCTGTCTTTCTCTTCCTTAAATATTAATAATCAGATTTGTACAACAGATAATTTGTGTGGAGGTGATCTCAGTGCGCTGAGCACAAACGAATAAACAGCAATCATAAAACAAACAAAGTTTGCTGTAAAGTTTATACCAGTCTCTCTTATAACGTTTACAAAGGTCCACCTGAACTAAAATGTTGTTCAGTTAACTTATTAAAATAATACTTAAGCTAACAACCTGAGCATTTTGACTATGTGCATAGACGCCACACTAAGCAACTCATTCAAACTGCCAGAGGAGAAACTAATCAAAGGGACGTAAGACAAAAAAGGGTTTTGCTTGTTATCTCCCATTCTTCAGTGTTTTCTTTGTTACCTGATCCGCGTTGAAAAATTGTTTTCTCAAGATATATATATCATCAAGCCTTTAAAAGAAGATAGAAGAAATATCACTGTTTACTCCCCTTAAATTGTTTATTTATAATCAGTCTGTTTTGTTTTCTTTAGCAAGATAGCCCTACGCTACGGAGACGGTGCTCGCGATCTTACTACTGTAACCTACTTGTAGTTTGGACATTGTCTCGGTTGCTTTGGGCTCTCATTTATTTTACCTTTATCTGTCATCAGTTTTAGGCCTTTAGTTATTTTGCATGTCGCAATAAACTTTATGCAGCCCTTCATAGTGTTTAAAAGTTGTTGAATTAGCCCCAGAATAAGTTTCATGGCTGACAACGAGTGAAGCAGACGGTTCCTCTTAGCGCGGACTGTCAAGGTCACTGACGTCACGCCTCCGAAGGCTCCCGAAGTTTTTCCCTTCACTGAGATGTTTAGAAAAAAAAAATCAGCTGGAGGTAGCAACAGCCGGAAGTAAAGCGACTTCCGGCCTCTATCCTTCTCTCTGCGCCTTACCGTCCCCAACCTGGCGAGGGATCAGGTACCCATTTACCGCCAGGGTCAACTACAGGAAATTTGGATTCACTGCGCTGCTATTAAACTGTACATGCCTCTAGCCTTGTATTCTCTAACTCAGCTTTTTTTCGGCTTCTCGATCGTCTTCACGGATGATATCTCGACGAGCGGTACAGAAGTTTCCACAAAACAGGATGCAGGGCGTTGTGTTTTGCGGCCATTTTGCGCATGCGCAAGTTTCTCAATGTCGATCTGCTCGATGCACTGCAGGTTTTCAGTTGACCCACGAGGTGACCCTGACTCTCCGACAAAGCACGACACGGACTTTGACTTTTTCTTTCTGGGTTTCACTTCTTCTAACTTTTCCAGCTGCGGGTATTTGAGTCCGGAGGCTGCAGCAGAAGTCGGACTCACACTTTCTGTCTTTCTGCTCTTGTTTCCGTTGAGCAGTCGTGACACGACAGACGACACTCTGTGGGAACTCATTGCTGAAATTCTTTTTCCTAGTTGATCTGAAATATAAATAAAATTATCACATGAGCTCGTCACACATTGTTCTATACCGTTATTACGAAATAAAACATAGAATATTAAAGTAAATAAGAAATAATAGTTTAGCATCTTATTCTCCATATATATGCATGTATAAAATATGCAAAGATATAACCTGAAAAGTTAAGGGAATAATTTGCCTTTCTTCGTCCTTCATATACCATGAGATTTTTTTTCGACGGCTAATTCCGTTGAAAACGTGTATTGAGGTTTGACTATAAGATCATTTTTTGAATGTTGTCTACTATTTTGTTGCTGTTTACTGAGAGCTAGAAGACTTTCTTACATTTGGAAGAACTAAGTGCCAGGTGTGACAGTGATTAACTATATGGTCGAGTATGAGATTGTTCTCTGTATAGAGCAAAGTAAATTGATGTTCTGAGATGAAATAAGAACGAAAAATAATCTTAGTGTTCATAATCCCTGTCGGATTATTGGTATATTTCATTATCCGATCTCATTTTTTGGAGGGAAGGGAATGTCCAATTATACAGGTATCTTCTAGCCGTTCTTTATAATGATAATAACAGAGACACACTGTTACAAGAGAAATTGCAGGTGCAGTACCGTGGCAAAAGAGCATGTAAGAGAGGACAAATAAAAATGAGTGGAAAAAGGACGTTTCACTCCAACAGCCTCCCATTACCCTCCTTCACGGGCTTTGGCAAGACAGCAATACCACATATAGAGTGCTCAAGGCTGCTCAATGTGTCAACACAGTTATCTGCTATACTGTGGCTATCCTTTGCTCTCTCGACTGGGTGTGAACGCCCTGTGGACCACTGTTCATCACGTAAGGGTCAAGGCTGGCCACACCATCCGAAGCGAGCATCTGTGACCCCGTGTTTTGCTGCGACCTTTGGACTAGAAGTGTGTCAACTGGTCTACCATGCAGCACATGCAGTTAAAGTCACGGAAAATGCATTCATTTGGTACGTGACGGAAAATAGTACTGCAGTTGAACTATGACATATAATCTTAATCCATATGCGCGACTGATTGCTGTGAATAATTTAAACTACACAAGGTACACACAGAGACCTATATCTTTAGTCTCTAAGCACATTGGCTACAGCAAAGAAATGAGGAATTACTCATATATGGCTGTATTCTCAAATCTATACATCTTTCACTCAGAATTCACCTGTATTCTCACACACTCCTCTACACATATAGCTATACAACAAAGACATACTAGAAAACATTATAAGGTTGCACGTACACCCACTTGCACTCCTCTACAATACCTTTCACAGAGAGAGAGATTGAAGGAAAGTAGTGGAGAGAGAGAGAATAAGATTGCAGGGTGAGGAGAGATTGGAACGAGAAGAGAATGAGTAAGGAGTGAGAGAGAGGGAACCGAGTGAAACAAGAGGCTTAAAGAGGGGCTGAGGGGGAGACAGAGAGGGGAGTAGAGGAGTACATTAAAAGATGAAGTGGGAGAGGGAGAATTGGTATTTTACCTTCAAACTATTAACTAAGGCTACATCACAACAAAACAGCTAACCCTGTAAGCATAGGTCACATGGAAAGTCAGGATTGATGTTTGGAATAGAGAGCGAGCGAGAGAGACAAGCTGAACGATCGAGTGAGAGTGGAAAAGGAGTGACAGACAAACGGACAAAAGAGGAAAAGAAAAAGCAACACGAGAGCGACAGATTTAATTTAAGAAACGATTGTGCTGACTGATACGAATATAAACTACAGCCATTGGCCTCTAGACCTCATGCCCACAGCATGCACCACACCACGCACACATGCACGCGCTTGCGCTGGCTAGGTTACCTGTCGTGTGCGCCCACGCGGTCTCCCACCACACACACATGCACAATGAATAGTGTCCACAGTGAACCAGAAAATATGAACACAACACATACACAAAACTGTGCTACAGTCATTGACGGTGGAGTTAACAAGTGAAGGAAGGAAAGAACAGCATGCACTATCGCTACAAACAGTTTTTGTCATCAAGATCTCACCTGACTTTGCATCTTATAGAGTGACAGTGCTCAGTTTTGCTGATACTAAATTTAAAAAAAGTTGTTGAAATAATTTACCTCTGTAAAGCGATCAGATCATTCCCAATGTTTGGTCGCAGTATGTACAAGTATCCTGAACAACAGCAGTGAACAGCAAACTCACAAAATGACGAGAGGCGACAGGAAACAGTCGTGTAGTCACTACAGTAGGGCAGAAACAACCGAGTGGCAAGGTGCACTGTCATAAAGTGACCCTGCCTACGTCACACAGCACGTCGACGGATGAGAGAAAGATGAGGCAGCCTTCCAAGAGAAACCAACGAGTGAAATGCCCACCCTCGCCCTGACCCCCTTAATGAAATTAGAAGGCAGTGACAGCCCTAAACAATGCTCGACGCTGCAGTGTTGACCCTGATCAGCTCTAAAGACCAGGTAAGAAATTAAAGAGAGTCAAAGAGCGGGGTAGGTAAGAGAATATAGGAGTGATCAGTAATATTAAGAAAGAGACGATACAAACAACTAACTTCTGACAAAATCGTGGCTTAAAAGGTGGCTGAATGCATTTCATTTCAGATAAACATTTTTTGGAGTTGTGGGCTATTCGAAACGGGAAGATTTAATGGAAAATTAATAAAAAAGAAAATAAAGAAATGGATGAGAAACCCAGAAGAGAGCGAGAGGTATGGAAGTGGCGGGAAAGGGTTCAGACAGGAAGGCGAGAGGGAGGGACAGAGCGCTCACGTTAGTGAGCGAATGAAACGCAGAGAGTCGTTTAGAGAGTCCACATGTACCTAACGCATACGAGATCATCATGGAGGTGAACCTGCTGGTGTCATTAGCCCTAATTAGGCAGCAGACGATCCATCAGATTGCAGGAGGTCCCCCTTGTCTCTCGCCGCCGCTGGCTTATCCTGCCCCCAGAATGACCGCCAGGGCTTCTTTCAAGATTTGTGGTTTTATTTGTTGTTGACACCTTTGCGAATGAAGGCTTCAGGAATAACATTTCCATTTCTCATGCTTATTGATTGCTCTTTTGTATTTATTAAAATGAAAACATCTAGGCTTGAAGAGACTGCATGACAGGTGACTGAACTCGCCTGCCTTTGTGACACGCTCTATTACTCTCAGTTCAGAATAGAGACCAGCACTGACAACAGCAAAGTCATGGTGAACACCATTGGGCATGGCACAGCAAATCTACATCAAATTCTCCCCGACGGCTGGTTAGTCGCTGAGGAGACAGGTCCCTCCGACGACCGGTAGCAGCGGGCTAGCTCACTGATGATAGGAAAACGGCGTAGAAGGGGAAGGCACTGCAGCCGTATTATTGCCGCATCGAAACTATAGTTGCTCCCCTTAGACTGAAAAAAAATTCGTGATGCAGTTTAAAAAAAAAAAAAATCCTTCATACCTCCCCCACCCAAATAACCCGTGTGTGCGTGAGTAAAAGAGGAGAGTTAACATAATTCGTATATTCATGCCTTTATACTTTTCGCATATAATAATCATAAATACGTGATTTGTATAACGCATACTCACGCTTGAAAGGAGCGTGGTCTAAGCGCTTGAGACAAGAAAGAGACATGACATCATACAAAGGACGGAAGGACGAACAACAGTACTAATGACTTATTAAAGACAAATACAGAAAACGCAAAGAAGAATCGGGTAACAAGAACTAAGAGTGTCATTATTCAGGAAGACGAGTAGGGAACAACAACAACAACAACAACAACAACAACAACAACAACAACAACAACAACAACAACAACAACGCATAAACATTAGAGAGACAGAAACAGATTTCTTTACATCGTCTCACTCGTACACTTATAACTATCTGCTGGGCCTGTCAGTGGCATATACGTTTGTCCCAAATGCAAACATTCTTTTTCGCGATCACAGTTAACTTTACTAGAGGTAGAATGACACTTTGCACGGCTACATAAGTACGATCACATTATACATTTCTGTAGTTTGATGACAAAAGTCATAACCATGCAGTCCTTTTCCGTCTGTTTCAATCCTACAATAACTCATGCATACTCTTGCATGAAAGTAATGTAGTATATCTGACCTATGACCAGCTAGTATGTAACGATGTTTCATCGTTTGCTCCCTCCTTTCATATACCAGATACTCTGGCCGTTAAGGCTTTAAATTCAGAAAGACCGACAGTCCATAAAGTTGAAAATCATCGACAAGGATACCGGCCAAAAAAAAAAAAAATAAATAAAAAAAAATAATAATAAAAAAAAACCAAACCCAAAAAAAAAAAACCCGCTGAATAATCCACTGATCTTATAAGCAAGAGCGTACCGATAAGCATGTAGCAGGTGTCACGCGCACAGGGCGAGTTCAGTCTGTTGTGTCTTACTTTCTTCGCTGAAGAGTAACGTGTCTTCAAAGATGTACACTTTAGTTTATTGCATGAAAAACTGATAAGAAAAGTGCCGACTGTTTAGTGCACGCCAAGGCTGTGTTCGACATCCACCCTCTTATCAAATGTACCTGTTGCTTTTGCCTGTAAACCTTTAGCTTCAGTCAGAATTCTTGTAGCTTTTTAAACCGAGGTCTTTACTGAAGGTCACACTGGCCAAGAAAAGGTCACTGAAAGTACAGTTGCTTTTCTTACGAAGTATAAGCAGCTCCAAAATGGCGTTTCTTGTTCTGGCTGCAACGCTTGTCGTGGGAACATCCTTCTGTCACGCGGATTCTGTCGGCAGTAAGTAGCGGTGTGAACGTACCCTCAGTCTAGTAAATATAGTAAGTATGCTATAATTAATGTTCTGTGGATGTAGATCGAGATTTTTTATAGTTGCTTAGTTATACATCCTCAGGTTATGGTTTATTTACAACAAGGGGAAGTGGAAGAGGGAGCAACCTTTTAAATATACGTTATAAACACGCTAGCTTCTTCACGCTGTACATATTGAGGTTAAAGGTTAAAATCAAAAGGCATGTAGTGCGTGTCATGATTTCAAGTGCAATGTGGAAATTACCTACCAATGAAAGGGTTTAAGGATGTGAGAGGCGGATACTGTGACACGTAAACATTTTGAAGTTTTGATTTCCATTTTTGAAAGTTTCAAACACAGTTACCCTGTTTGTTCGCCGAATAGGCGACAGGGTCTACACGATTTCTTTCTTGTTATAATAAAGTCTCTATTTACAAGAAAAGTGTGTTTACACTGGTGTTTAAGTATTTACTTTAGTCTATATGAGTGAGTCACGAGGCTAGAAAAGTATGAAATGGAAACTTTATGAACTTCAGAATTTTGTCCTCCCATTTATGTGAGATAACCGATAAAGTCTGTGGGGCAAATGTCTCCATCTAGGCTGGAGACCAACACGTGAGGTTTGAGAAGTCTCCGAGTATAATGTTTGAAACAAATCCTATTTGGAGCGTTATTCTACTGTGCATTCCTTTTTATAAACCACTGACGGCCCTCCAGCACAGCTTCAACTACAGTAAGCTCTCTGTAGACTTCTATTTCTACTTCTTGATTAAATACACAATTTGATAAGAGTTACAATCCTCAGTCCAAATATACTTTGCCTGACCCGTGACATACAGTACATCAGCTTCCTACTCAACTTCGCGTGAAGTGGCATTTGTTGCCGCACAGCTTGTACACTCACTCGTGACGTCATTTCCTGCGGCCTCGCCATGGACGAAGGTAATTGTCCATACATTGTTTCGATTCTGACTGAAAAGAATTGTATGGGTGGGTTGTCATTGTCGGTAAAGAGTCCGTCTTACTGGTCGCCATGTTAGCAAACCGTACACAGCGACGGTTTGTGCTGAGCATTCACTTGGTGGCAGATATACTGCCTCAAAGGTAGTAGAAACCTAAAAATAACTGGGGCTGTGAGAGGCCGATGGCTCCTAGTTATCTGTGTGTGAAGAGAGAGAGAGAGCTCTCAATGCGTGAGAGAAGAAGGGGCAGAGAGAGGGGCAGGACCCGAGTACCACGATCTTAAGAAAACAAAGTTTGTTGCTTCATTCAAGGACGTTCATTGTCCCGAGTAGCTTTTCTAACTGTAGAAGTGGTGGTGGTAGCGGTTGAAAGGATGTGGTAAGTGGTAGTAGTGTCAGTAATGGAGGGATGTAATGAAGAAGAACTGTATCATTGCATAATTTTTTCCCTCAAGGGTTCCACAGACCCTAATAACTTTTGATGCTAGACATTCATTGCGAAGTGGAAGCCCAGATGATCAAGATCTGTAGTGATGTCGGGATTGGGGTGGGGACAACATTGCTGTAAGATCACCGTTAGTGATGATACGATGATAGTTAAGTCTTCATCCAATGACGACGCCACAATAAACTGCATGCTGAAGAATTCTATTTGCGCAGGTGTCTTCCAAACACCGGCCCCCACCTGGCCTGCGCGAGAGTTTCGTGGTGCATGGGTGGCAACCGTGTCTAACATCGATTGGCCGACGTCTAGTCACTCCACACCCAGCGCCCAACAAGCCGAGCTGCGAGCTCTGTTCGACACACTACACAAACTTAATTTCAATGCCATCATCTTTCAGGTGAATGCCACATCCGGGTGTTTCTGACTGTGACAACAGTGTGCATGACATTGCATGAGCTAAAAAGAAAACAAACAATAAACTGTGGTGTTGAGGTTCAAGGTAGTAAATCTCGAGCGCCTATGTGCGTCTGTCAAACGGGTCAGGGGTCGGTTGCACGGTACGCTAAGGGGTGGGGATATCGTTGCTAACATTTTGTGTTTTACCTGACGTATACAAGCACTGAACTGTGCAACCCCCACACCCCCTAATCAAAATGATGCACGACTCATGCCCGTTAAAAATTTTGATGAAAGTGCAAAAAAAAAAAAAAAAAGTTGATTCGCTGGGTGGACTGTCTGACTCTTAGGTGCGCACGGAGGGCGATGCTTTCTACGAAAGCAGATTCGACCCATGGAGCAGATTTCTGACGGGCCAGCAAGGGAAAGAACCGAGCCCCAAGTGGGACCCCCTGTCCGTCGCCATCCAAGAGGCTCACGCGCGTGGAATGGAACTTCATGCCTGGTTCAATCCCTACAGGTCGACGCCCCACATTATTCAGACACCATATATTTATTGCATTTGAGGACGAAAAATTACCTCCATCGCTGACCTGTCACTGACTCTATGCACCACAAGGCATACAACATCACATGAGACCTTAGATGTCATTGCCTGACTCAGAGAGTAGGAAACACTTAGGGATGCTTTCTCGCTTTTTTCTTTAAAGTCTTTAAACTCGCAATTTCTGCACACACATGGAAAGTATTGTTGACTTCGTTCTCACTTTCAGGGCCAGGTCAGGATCCAGCAGTAAAACCGGTCTGGCCAGCAACCACATCGCTAACCAGCTGCCCCAGTACACCTACGCCTATGGCAACAACCTCTGGGTGGATCCCGGTGCCAGCGAGGTCAAGAGCAGGACATACAGCACCATTATGGACGTCGTTAACCGCTATGACGTCGACGGCATTCACTTCGATGACTACTTCTACCCGTACCCCGTCAGCGGCGAGGAGTTTCCCGACAGCCACACGTACAGCGCCTACAAGGCTTCCGGAGGAAATCTATCACGTGACGACTGGCGTCACCAAAACGTTGACTGGCTGGTGAAGAAGCTGTCCATGGACATCAAGGACTCCCGCCCCTGGGTCAAGTTCGGCATCAGTCCTTTCGGCATCTGGATGAGTGGACAGCCTTCTGGAGTTGTGGGTCTTTCTTCAAATACAGGTATCAACATGCAACGCGTTTGAAGCAAGGAACTGCTCGCTGAGGCTGAGGCCAGAGGGTATCCTGGGGCCTGGTAGAAGTGACCGAATTGAAGGTCCTGGGTCTCGGGACTCATTTATTTCTCTGTGGATGTGGCATCCTTTTACAGAGCTGGTTATCGGGACTTCTTCCGGGTATAACGGTTTCCTCGCCCTTTATCATCCTTTCTCCCAAGCGCCACGTGCACAACTCTTGTTATACACACGCCATCAGAACGGTTGTTCGAGGCGAACACAATTTTTTATCAGTTGGTGCTTCTGTGACCTTCATGAACTTGCATAGCATAAGACGAAGCCTTCCTACATCAAGTACATCACACTAAACAAACAGTCACCTGCGCACTACCGTATTTTGAGGAAATGTTGGTCGTTATCCATGTTAATTGTAATTTTTTTTTTCTTTTCTTAAAAAATCAAGCCTTGTTTGCGGACAGCAGGAAATGGTTGATGGAAGGGTGGGTGGACTACCTAACTCCTCAAATCTACTGGGAGATCAGTGCTGCGCATCAGAGTTTCACGGCCCTCTCCGACTGGTGGCTGAATCAGAACCCCAAGGCGCGTCACTTGTACCCGGGGTGCGCAACATACAAAATCGTCAACAGCAACTGGTCGATAACCGAACTTCAACATCAGGTTAGATAATTAGTCCCTTATCTATTACCGATAAAAAAGATCCAGCAGCCATTCTTATCGATCGATCAATAACCAGTCAAAAGACTCAGCAAAAATGTCGGCTCGTTAGCACACGATACTCATCAGTAGTAGTTCAACATTTTCGGGGCCATTTGTGAGGGCTATACCCATTTTCTTACACTCACTGCCATAGCTTCACAATCCAAGTAGCTAGGTAACCAACTAGCACCTGGGTCGATTGGGAGAAGTACCCTGCACAACATAATAATCGAACCAGCCGGCTACCAACTTCCCCGGTAGACCAGACGTTTTGTCGTTTGAAGGCTTCAGGCATGCATCTCAGCACGTCTCTGTTTACTCTCGGTGTTGAATGACTTTTGCTCATGTCCAGGTGGAGCAGACCCGCGCCAGAAGAAGTCGCCATGACCTGGGCAACATTTTCTTCAGCGCCAAGTACTACAAAGACAACACCCACGGCATCGCTGACCTCTTCAAGTCCACAGTGTACGCCAGCCCAGCCTTGCCCCCTTACATGGAATGGCTTCACACAAACACTTTTGGTCCCTACGTGCCGGAGGGTGTGGCTGTCAAAAGCGGTACGTGTGGTGATAGCTAAAACTAGACCGTGGTTACCAGTAGATAACAGATGTCCGTGACCTGGAGTTTTTCCTTTTTGTACACGTAAACTTTGATGTTACTCCTTGCTACTAGTTGCGTAACATTATGGCGCAGTCTGCGAGTGGTCCAGGCCAGGCATGTCGCCTCTGTAATATCACGAACGTAAATTGACTTTGGAATAATTTTCCGAAAACCTTAAATGAAGGTGGCTGGATGCTTCGGCGAAATTACTGAAGGATCTAATATTACATGTACATAGAACAAATAATGTGGGGCTGGGTACTCAAACAGCTTCCCCTATTATTGCTAATGACCGTAAACTCGTTTACCCGATACTTTTCTATTTCCTTCCTCCACAGTTTCATTTCGTCCTTGTAGAGATATATTTGCAGGTTTCCTGGCCTTTGTCCACAGGGACCATAACGTGGAATGCCACTTCAAGCGACGGGGTGCGAGCCCGCGCCGTGTACAGATTTGATGACAGCACGCAGCACTGGGTCTTGAAGCACGTGCTGCCTCCTCACACCAGCAGCCTGACAGTAGAGCCCGGCCAGTACGCGCTGACGGCAGTAAACCGGGTGGGAAGAGAAAGTAACGCCCAAACCGTCATTGTAACGACTCCACTGGTTGGTTAAGCACCGATGTTCGCTGAAAAAGGTCTATTTGACGAAACAATTGCAGTTTGTTAAGGAACATTAATAAAGGTTGGATTTTACTCAAGCATTAGGTTGCATTGTTTTCAGTTTATGACTACAAGGTAGAGAACGAACAGTAGTCTGTTGCTATATCATTTAAGAGATTTTTGCTTATCAGCTCAAGACAAAACGCAGCTTTCATTTGAAATATAACGAGCCAGAATGAAAGCGCTAGGAAAGTTACTCTAGGAGACAGAGTTTCGTGTGATTCGGTCGTGGATAATGTGTAAGAATGATGTTGGTGAAGTATGAACTGTGCGAAGTAGGGAGGCATCCTCCTTTGATAAGCCTATCTTTACTGCTAACATTAAAACCTATACATACATAGGAAAAAAAATATATATACGTTACCGGCAATTTGTAAAAACCGGCATTCTATATAATTCAACAATGCCGGAATTGGGAAGTCAAAGTATAAAAAGCATCATATTTTATACTGTATCGTACATTTCCTAGGCATTCTAAATGTCATTCATACCTAAATGGCAAACCTGCAGAGTGTAGAATACATTTGTGCACTATTTTCTTCAACATTGAGGATAGAGTCGAAAGTAAAGACAATCGAAATGGAATCTATAAGTACAGGCCAAGAAAGTGAAAACGGACTCAAATCAAAAATTTCCTCCTGCATCTTTCGGAACACTGTGTAGGTTCCTATGTATCCCTGAGGTACACAAGAAGCTCGGCGATCCGCGAAATCTGCTGGCACTTGTTATGGATGTGACAGCAGACGACTTTTACCAACATTGGACGGTGCGAGGAATTTTGAACTTTATGCAAGATCACAATTCAGTGTTTGTCAAAAGGGCTTGCTCAAGGTTTAAGATGTTCCTGACCACGAAATATTTCTTCGATCTGCTGCTGCCACTGCTCAGTCCACAGGGAGTGGCCAAGGATTTTTGAGATATATGTGCAAGACTATAAGTGCCAAAATAACAAATGCCTTTAAAAAAAGAAAATTAAGAAAAAAAGAAAATTAAGTGCAATTCAAAATGCCATTCTAGCCTTCCGTGCTGCAACAAATAGTAATAACACTTATGATTTCTTTGTTCTCCCAGTAAATATATCCTATGGTTCATTTTGTATCTCTTCTTTCATTTTCAGTTTGTCTGGGCATTTAACACTTGGCCTAAAGTAGTACTTGTCATTCTTTATAATGCCTAGTAAAAGTGTGTAACAACGCAGATATTTCATACCATACCTTGCATGAAAACGATAGGAATAGTATACATTGCCTAGATATTCTATAGAATGTCGGTTATTCACCATTGCCGGTAACGTGTACATATAATTATATACACACAAAAATCTATAAATGTAAAAAGCTATGGATAAGTATAGGGATGAGAAAACGGCCATAGCATGACAAAAATCGCATTTCTCTGCCAAGATTCTCATCCTAGAGGTAACGTAACTACCTCAGATTTCTTTGCTTTCTTCTATGAGTCTGTGGTAACCAGGAATAGCAGTAACAACAGCCGGAAGTAAAGCGACTTCCGCAGGAAGTACAAGGGCAGACTACCCTCAAATGTAAAAGGCGCAAGCTAGTAATGCTATTCAAATCTAATATTTGGACGTTATTTTACTGATTTACAGTTAAAGCGTGCTTGTTCTTAAGCACAAAGGAAGCAGAAATGGCAGGGGGCTCGATCGAAATCCCGCTAAGGGATACAGACGAGGTAAGAAGCTTTTATTTTTTTCACCCTCTGAATGCCCCTGTGACAGCAATGATCGCAGATGTTGGAAGGATATAAACCGAGTTAATCTCAAACCGAAATGTAAGATCAACGGTGTTGTGATCAGGCAACTTAGTTTCGTTAAATAATATTTTAACAAGAAATCATGGGAAAAAGATAAAGAATTAAATATGCCCCAAAGTATACAATTTATTGCTTCGTAATAACACAACAATTACTGATGTAGTACAACGAGACATACAAAAGAGAATGCAAACAGAAACTAGTAGTACAGTGGAACCTCGGTTAACGACCACGGCATCCGAAATGTTCGGTATCCGAAACAGTTATAATACAATATAAATGGAGTTAAATAAACATAAAAACATTAAAGAAAGCATTTAAACGTAAGAAAACTTGCCGTTTTGATGGCGTGGGTGGATGGAGGTGTGGAATTACTGCTTGGATTCCCCCTCCTTAAGAAATGTGGCATTGTAAAATCGCAGTTAGGGGGATGGGACTTCCCTTTTTGCTTTGAGGTTGAAGGAAAAAACTTGCCCAGTGTCTGTTGCTTCTGCCTTTTTTGTAACACTTTATGGTAATACAATATCTTATTATCATTGAACATGTTTAGGCTCCTATTGCCTATCACACTGTTAGGGAAAGACTTTTCTACAAACAGTTGCAATTCCCCCCACTTGGCACACATTTCTTTAATCACAAAAATCACTACATAAGAAGGATGCACACAGTTAAAGATAACGACCGACTGATCATAACTGTGTCTCGAGTGCGAATGATGCTTGGTCTGACATGCTGGTCAGTCACATGTGGGTGATGTGGCTTTACTGTATCCGAACTTTTGTTTGGTATCCGGTGCAAATTTTTAATGAAATTTTTGGTCATTATCCAAAATGTTTGCTATCGGAGGCGTTCATTAGCCGAGGTTCCACTGTAGTAGAAACTATAAATAAGTTGATACACACTATCCAGTTAGAAACAGTTTCACTTGAATAAACATAAATTTAAAAGAAAAGCTTAGAGGTGATAAGAAAGGTTTTTGCAGATGCAAAAGAGAATTATTTTATAACTGTAACAAAATTATTTCTTGCCTCGATTTTTCTATCCATATATTTCTATTATTTTGTGCTGATATAATAAGTCTTCAACTTATAAACAAGTGCAGTAATTAAGAAAACGGAAAGGTAGAAGCTCGAAAAATTTAACAAGATGATGTTAATGACTGATATCAAGGGACATAATGATTGAGATTTTATATCTGGATGAATCAGTTGTCAAGAATTTTCATTGTCATATTTAGTTGTAATTTGATAAAAAAAATATAATTAACACATTGATATAAGAGAATAACAGTAGCCCTGTTGTGTGCTGTTAATTAAAATTTGCATTTTTAAATCAATGTTTGTTTTAACCAGGTGATAGAGCTTGACCTGGACCAGCTTCCAGAAGGAGAGGAAGTGCTCAGTATTCTTCGACAAGAAGTAGCTCCCCTGCACATCTGGGTTACTCTTGCAGTAAGTATGGAATGTGAAGATTGGTATAGCTTCTTCCCACTGATATATCATGCATAAGATTTTGGAATGGATTTAATGTCTTGGAAGATTTTCAAGTTGTTTGAAAAATCTGCTTTCTTAAAAGCACATTTTATTTTGCATTACCAACCTTCCCAACCTCTTTATAGAGATAACTGCAACAATACCATTAAGTATATATAAAACTTTCATAAACCAAAATAATATACTGAAATATGAACATTTTAATTATGTTTGCTACATAATGCGCTAAATATAAATTTGGTAGTAGCTGGAAGTTTCTTGAGCAGAATTTGCCATTTGGACCATTCAGGCAGAAACATGCATTACGAACTTTGCTGCCATCCTGTGACCCTATTCATCCCAGCTATTATTGAGTTGATAGAATGGTTTGGGTTAAAAGTGGCTGGAAAGCATATAGATTTAAACCTCTCTATTTGGAAACAGTTCATACAAATAACCCTGTGTCTATTCTATATTTTGTTTAATTTCAAGGGCTGTAGTTGGTGCAGTCATTTTGTGCAGTGTGCTGTTGTGAGAACTGAACATATTTTACTTGTAGTAGGGTGAAGCTTTTCTTCATTTTGATAAACCCAGTGCATAAAATGCCATGACATTTTAACAGTTATGAACCTTTTTTATCTCTTATACTTTCAGCTTGAATACTACAAACAAGGATTCATCGATGACTTTCTTAAAATCCTTGAAGCATCTCGCACAGATGCCAGCCAGGACTATCCCAACAGTGAGCGTGATCAAATGCGATCACTTGATACACTGGCAGCTCATTATGTCCAGCAGGCTCATCGTGAGAAGAACAAGGACAAAAAGCGAGAGTTATTCACCAAGGCAACTCTGCTGTATACCACTGCTGACAAAATTATCATGTATGACCAGGTCTGTGTCCATAATTTTGTTGCATCTTGTAGAGAGAGATAGTGTGTGAGTGCTCATGCCAGCATACATATGTTGGCATATCACGATATTGTTTGGTTTCAACATTTGCAGCCATTGTTGGGTGTAGTATGATGGATTGTTTCCTGAGCTGTCAGAAAAGAATACAATAGAGTTCTGCATGTACAATGCATCAGCATCAGTATTACAGGAAGTTATTTGTCCATCTCTGCATCTCTATTTTTCTGTTTGTTAAGTCACATGCATTCAACGAATTTAAAGATAATAAATTTAAGATTTTAAAAGACTACTGTCAAAGAAAAAATTTCTGTGGATAAAGGCAATAACCTTAAACAATGCAGCATTCTAATACATCCAGATGTTAGAGTTTTGCATCATTTGATGTCTATTATTTATTGGGAAAAAAGTGATGATTTTGTGCATTCCATGTCCAGAACCATCTGCTTGGCCGTGCCTACTTCTGTTTGTTGGAAGGGACAAGATGGAGCAGGCTGATGCTCAGTTCAACTTTGTGCTGAATCAGGTTAACTTGTTTTCTTTGTAGCATAAATATGAGATTTCAATGTTAAATGTATAGAATACTAGTGTAATTTAATATATTTATAAAAGCTAAATGAACATAAAGTTTTCAATTTTGTATCTACCAATATTTTTTACATTGTGTGACTGATTCTTCTACAACCTTTTTTTTATCCAGTCTAGCAATAACATTCCATCTTTGCTTGGCAAAGCATGCATTGCCTTCAACAAGAAAGACTGGCGAGGAGCTCTGGCCTACTACAAAAAAGCCCTCCGCACCAACCCCAAGTGTCCTGCATCTGTTCGTCTTGGCATGGGTCACTGCTTTGTGAAGCTCAACCGCTTACCAAAAGCAAGGTGAAAAGAGAAAGCCGTTGCTCATTTTATTCTTTTTTTCCTTTCCTTCATTTTTTTCTCTTATTTCCTCTTCCAATTCTTTCATTGTTTTAGTATCTCCCCAGTTTGTTAATTTGGGGCATTTTCTTGTTTTATGTTTGATCTTTTAGAATGGCATTTGAGCGAGCCTTACAGCTAGATGCACAGTGTGTCGGGGCACTTGTTGGTCTGGCAGTGCTGGAGCTCAACACAAAGACTCAAGATTCAATTAAGAGCGGTGTGCAGTTGCTGTCCCGTGCCTATGCTATTGATCCTACCAACCCAATGGTGCTCAACCACCTCGCAAATCATTTCTTCTACAAAAAGGTACGATCTTTTTTTAACTCTGAGGAAAAACACTAAAGTCAAATGTGTTTGTTGTGAACAGCATAAATGGAATGAGTTTTTTTTTAAAAATATAAGAGATGCATGTGATACTGCTTGGCTAAACTAGTTGTGGAGTAATATAAACTGCTTTGGATCACAAAGCAGATAGAATAAGGACATCAGTTTAGCACAGAGAGGAGTTGGGGACAGAGCACAGTACTTCAGGACCATGTAATGCTTTTGTAAAGCCTTGATGGCCTTCTGCAGAAGCCCCCGATCAATTAAGTTGAAGACCAGTCAAGCATCAAAGTCTACAGCCTTTGACTGTGCGGACAGCTTGTATCAGAGCATAGTTGTTGGAGAGATTTTACAGCATTCAGATCATTGCCCATTAGAGACTTTTCACAGCTGGTGCCTAGGCCCCATCATAATAGAAGGAAACATGACAGTTTAAAGTCAGTCATCAGTACTTAAGAAATTCAGGAATGCAAACAATTAGAATGATGGTGTCAGTATCTGTGCGGATAGCAGCAGCAGCAGTAAGAAAATAATGATTACAGTAAAATGTGATTTATAAGTACATAGTTACAGGTATGGATACATACAGGTCAGACATTTTAGAAACCTGACATATCAGCAACAAAACAAAACTTACTCCCAAAAGTTCAAAGAAATCTGCTTGCTTCTTGTAAACATCCAAACTTAAAGTTTTGATGTGTTCTTTGTTCAGGACTATCAGAAGGTGCAACATCTTGCCCTGCATGCTTTGCACAATACTGAAAACGAGGCAATGCGAGCCGAGAGCTGTTATCAGCTAGCTAGGGCTTTCCATGTGCAAGAAGACTACGATCAGGCCTTTCAGTATTACTATCAAGCCACACAGTTTGCTCCTACCAGCTTTGTGTTGCCTTTCTTTGGACTTGGCCAGATGTACATCTATAGAGGTGACAATGACAATGTAAGTGTGTTTTAAAGTCTTGCTATAATTGTTCTTTGGGTATATTTATGACACTCTCTCTGTTGTTTGTGTGCTTCTGACGACAGTAGAACCTCTCTATTAAGACTTGCTAAAATCCTTCAAAATCAGGTTGTAACTGAGAGGGGTCATACTAGGGAAATTGACCAGTCTGCTTTCCTTCCACAAACCATTCAAGCAGCTATAAATTCAAGTTTATTTAAATGTTGAAAATAAAACACTTCAGACTGTATCATAGTTCTTTTCTTTGTCATTTTCGCTTTCGCTTGGTCATGCAGATTTCTCGCATGTTTTGCTTTGTTGAAGATTTATGGAGGAACTGACTCTTCAAGTAAAAGCAATTGATCAGTAGATGTGTAACATGGTAGAGAAAGTCACTCTCTTAAAATATATAATCTATAGTTTTTAAATGTGATTTTTGCAAAGTGTTACAATAAAGCATAAACATTTGGTCACAAGAATATTTTATTTTTGTAAATATATGACTACTGCAAAAGATACTTTCAGAATAAAATATTTTACTTTAGTCATAGAACAAATAACAGACTAGAAGCAGTCTATTTTACACTTTGTTTATATTTCCTTTCAACATGCAGCTTCTGCCAAAAGTTGTAATAGAGCTGAACTGGGGATAAATGGTGGGTGAGGGTGGTCATAATAGAGAGATGCTTAAATAGCAAAATACATCCATGAACATTTCTTAATCATATCTAGGAAGGAATCACAAAATCTTCGTATACAATTCACACCCATGAATGCAAACCTTTTCATAGATATAGCTCCATTGCGTTGATGCAGCCTTAGTGAATGAATTAATGAGGAGGCTGTAATGTACTTTTTTCCCATACCTGGGTTTCTTAGAAGGATTATTTACTATTATTCATATGTCAGTGTTATCAGCAGAAAATGCTAGTCTGATTATAAAGAATAGAAGGTCCAGGTCAGATGTGTAAGATATGAGTTGCTTTAAATGTAGGAAATATGTGTCTTTTTAAAAATATTCACAGGCTGCTCAGTGTTTTGAGAGAGTACTGAAAGCACAGCCCAACAACTATGAGACAAAAAAGATTCTAGGATCACTCTATGCCAACACTTTTGACTTGGAGAAACGGGAGATCGCAAAGGTAATCCTTGTTTTTTTCTTGTTTATTTTTATGTTCATGACAAATTTTATGTTGGTCTTTTATCTCAGAAAACATGTAATTGAACTTACTTAAAAGTTATAATTCTGTGCATTTCAACATTCCTTACCCCAGAATTGGACACAGTATGCTTTTTTTTTAACTTAAATATTCTGTGTGGTTATTTAAGATAATATTAAATTCTACATTGTGCATCAGTAAGTTGACTTCTTGCTAATGCCTGTTCTTGCAGCAACATCTCAAGAAGGTCACAGAACAGTTTCCTGATGATGTAGAAGCATGGATAGAGCTGGCACAGATTTTGGAACAGTCCGATGTGCAGGTGCATGACTGGCTATATATTGACTATTTTTTTAACTATTGCAAATCACATTTGCTTGGTTCAGCAGTAATTATAAAAAACTTGATAAAGTATCAAGAAAAAAAAATACAGGAAATAGAATCATTTTCTGATTAGATATATATAACTTGAATGACAGCTTGGCAAATATATTCAACTGAGTGCCATAGATGTTTCTTGAGTGTTAGAGATATCCTTTACAGAGATTTTGTTATGCTTTTTAAGCAATTTAAATTCGGAGAATGTCTTGGTTTTAGGGTGCCCTCTCAGCATATGGAACAGCAACTCGCATTTTGAAGGAAAAAGTGGAAGCAGATGTACCTCCAGAGATTTTAAATAATGTTGCTGCCCTGCATTTCCGTCTTGGTAACTTCCAGGAAGCAAGGGTAACTTCCTATTGCTGCGTTTGTTAGGTTTTATTTGTGTGTGAAAGAGCAAGAAGATAACACTAGTTTAATATATAAATTTTGGCTAGTAACGTTTATGAAGAATATTTCTTACTTGAGGATTTTATATTGAATGTCAGGGAAGAACTGGTTAGGAATAGTATTGATCAAGAAATATCACAATCATTCACTTGTTTTGCTTGCAAACGTCATTATCATGGATTATTTGTTTTTCAGAAATACTATGAGGCCTCCCTTGAGCGATCAAAAACAGATGCACAGCATGATGAAACATACTACAGTGCCATTTCTGTGACAACGACCTACAACCTTGCCCGCTTATATGAGGCGCTGCATGAGTACGACAAAGCTGCCAAATTTTACAGAAACATCTTACGAGACCATCCCAACTATGTAGACTGTGAGCCATAATGATTTGATGTCTGAAATAGTTGATATTTTGTCATTGTTTCCTCCCAAAATGTGATTTTCTCTGTTATTATCTGCCTTTATCCCCTATTTTCATGAAGCCATGCATTTAACAACAATCTTCTAAGCAATCACACAGATTTAAAAAAAAAAAACTGAATATTTTTATGTATAAGATCTTTTGACACCTTAATATTTATAGTAATATTACTTCTTGAAGTTTTACCAGCAGTTTTATTGGGTTTTTATTTCTATTAAAGCTGTGCTGTTTTACATCTCTTATGGCAGGCTATCTCAGGCTTGGATGTATGGCTCGTGATCGTGGCCAAATTTATGAAGCATCTGATTGGTTTAAAGAAGCTTTGCAGATTAATCAGGTATCGATGATAAAAAATTAATTCAGTTTCTTTTGTTAGTCAAGTGGTAAATAATATGAATCCTATCAAATTTTGTTTAGTCCTAAATTTTAAAATGTGTAATATTCTTAAGTACAATTCTTCAATTGGAATAGAATAAAATCTAGTGTGGAGAGAGAGAAGTGTGTATGTGTGTAATTCATAAGCATTCTTGTTCACATGCATGCATGCTAAAATGTTTTGACAGATACAAACATGATGGTTAATAAAAGCCTACTATTCAATAACAGGATCACCCAGATGCCTGGTCACTGATTGGCAGTCTCCACTTGGCAAAACAGGAATGGGGTCCAGGTCAGAAGAAGTTTGAGCGAATTCTTCAGAGACCACAGACAAAAGATGATGCGTATTCACTTATCGCCTTGGGAAATGTGTGGCTACAGACACTGCATCAACCCATGAGGGACAAAGACAAGGTACAGCTATCCTTTTGTGTCTTTGTGGGGTGTTCCAGAAATGAAAACAGTTACAATATATCAGAATATAGATCTGTGCCTTTTAATTTTAGCATGCTTGGAGCACCTTGTGTTATTCCACTAGTCAAATACTAAAATGGATCAGATGGACTAAGATATTGTAAAATGTTAACTTAATTTTATCCCTGGAAAATGCCATCAGCTGCTTCACTGCCTGCTGTTTGATATACAGGAAAAGAGACACCAGGACAGGGCCCTGGCCATGTACAAACAGGTGCTCAGGAATGACCCCAAAAATATCTGGGCTGCTAATGGCATAGGTGAGTAGCTCTTGTACCACTTTGTTTTAGTCATTCTCTTATATCTTCCACTGTTACATTCATCTCTAAATAAATCATCATGAGAGAAGATTATGGTTGTGTTTTTTTTATCTTTGTTGAAGAACACATGTTTTCACCTTCGACTTTTTGTAGTGTTACATATGAGCATATGCGAACAAGACAATTCCCCCATTGTGAAGACGAATGTTAACAATAAATGTACACAACCTGACATCTTGAATGAGTTAAGAAAGATAGTTCTCATTATCTGAATCATTATTTTGTGTAATATCTGTGCCAGGCTGTGTGCTAGCTCACAAAGGCTGTATCAATGAGGGACGTGACGTGTTCGCCCAGGTTCGTGAAGCCACAGCTGATTTTTGTGATGTCTGGTTGAACATTGCTCATATCTATGTAGAGCAACGCCAGTTTGTGGCAGCAGTACAAATGGTAAGTCATGTTTGACACTGAAAGGTATTTGCTGTTGATACTTATGTGAAATGTGGATCTGCTCCATTTTCAATGTTATTGTGATGGTAGTACTGGGAAGTTGCTAAAAGTAAAAGATTATATTGTGGCCATATTCATTGCTGTTGCTGGTCCTGCAGCCAATAAATTTCTTTTAACTTCTTCACCTTTGATACTGATCCCTAGGTATGTGTGAATTTGAATTATATTTTTTAAAAAAAACCCAAAGAAATAAGCATGGAGGAAATATTGAAAATTTTTATAAAAGCTTACACACAATTGATGATTACTGTGATTCAGTGGATCTTAAGGGTTACATACCATGTAGAAATGAATAAATATAATTTATGATGATGAATAACTTTAGTGTCAGAAATAACTCGAAATTTATGAAAAATTATTAGCTGTCTTCATGTATACACTCATGTTGCTATCATTTTTAAAAAGAAAGGTTCAGCCAGAAAAATTCAAATCTATAAATTAAAGTCTTCCTGTTACCATGTTAAGCAATGTAACTTTAATGTGATTCAGCTAGCTAATTGACTGGATATGACAGGCATGAGTGGGCAGCCCGGTCTTGATAGTCACTGAAGGGGCCAGACAAATGCCAGAGTCAAAGAAGAGCTATATGAGCTGAGGCTGTAAGAGATAACTAAACAAATTGACTGTTCGTTCTGTGTTTAATTTACATTTCAATGTCATAGCAAACACATAACATTTCTTACCATTTTGCAATTTTGCATACTAACTGCAGTACGAGAATGCACTGAAGAAATTTTTCAAGAACCACAATGTTGAAGTGATGGTGTATCTGGCTCGGGCCTATTTTAAATGTGGCAAACTACAGGATTGCAAGACCACACTTCTGAAGGTTTGGAAACATTAACATTTCTTACCATGATTTTTCCTAGAAAAGATTCCTGTTTTGGCATTGTAATACATTTGTAAGAGAATGCATGCATGAATAAACCAGAGCGAACAAGATTTTATTTGATAGTATTAGAAATTCCAAGTAGTCTACAATAACTATTTACTTTTTTGGTTTTGTTTGGAGTGCTTATTTTAAAATAACAAGTAATTTTTTTTATTGTTCAGGCTTGAGGTTGTTAACTTGCAATTCAACTGGTTTTAATAACAGGCTCGTCATGTAGCACCCCATGATACAGTCCTACTGTACAATATTGCGTTGGTACAGCAGAAGTTGGCCACATCAGTGCTCAAAGATGAGAAGAGTAACCTGAAGACAGTACTTACTGCTGTCCGAGACTTGGAATTAGCCCACAGGTAAAGGATGACCTTTCATATTTTAGTGTTGCAGATTTTCAGGCCAGCCACAAAGTAATAAATTTACAGGTTATGTACAACATCACAGACCTTCCATCCACTGAGATTCAATATATAACAATAATTTTCATAGAAAATGCATTCATCCCTGATTTCACTTTGACACAAATTTTTGTAAAAAAGAAAATCAATGATGACTTCGGAATTTTAAAAACTGTAGGAGTAAATTGATTGATTGTTGTGATTTTCCAGATATTTCAGCTACCTTAGTCAGAATGGGGACAGGATGAAGTTCGACCTAAACCAGGCAGCTGCTGAAGCAAGGTGAGGGAATGTGATTTGTGATGCTGGTAGCTCATGTAATGTAGCCTTAGTTGTTGGCATGATGTAACACTCAACCATCCAACCAAAGTGATGCCAGTGGCAGAATTACAGAGCAAGAGTTATAGTTGGCTTTGCTGTAGGAAGATAATCTCTATTTTACTTCCAGAATTGCCTGTACAGTACAAGTGACTGGATAACAATTGATTTTGAAATTTTTGAGCATAGTCTTGTATACAGTTTGGAGACGAAGTTTGTATGCGGGTTTAACAAAGCAATGATCTATTATATACTTCTCAATGATTATATATTATATACAGATATCTGAACAAAGTTAATTGACTGGAGTTTGTAGCCAGCATCTGTAGGAAACGACAGTGGGTACAAACTCCTCTGAGTGTTGTAAAGAACAATCAGCAACAGCAAATTGTTTCCTGGTCTGTTTTCTTTTACTGGGGATTGCATCTTTCCTCATTGAATTCACTTTATGCGGATGATGCTATTTTTAAATATACAGCCCTTTTTTCTGTTGTTTTGACAAATCCTTGTGTGATTAAGAGAAAAACATGAGTATTTCTTGTGCCTCTTCATAAAAAGATACCACTTAAATATGTTTTTGTGATACTTGATGCTCTGTTTCCAACAGTTTTCACTGAGCGCCTGAATTAGCCTTTAAGCTGTAGGCTTCATAAAAAAATATATATATATATTTTTTTATTTAAACAAAACTATTTCATGGGATTTTAGAATATATACTTTTTCTCTGTTTGCAGGCAGTGCTCAGATTTGCTGAGTCAGGCCCAGTATCATGTGGCACGTGCACGCAGAATTGATGAAGAAGAGAAAGAGATTCGTAAACGACAGGAAGAGGAAAGGGAGGCCATTCGACAGAAGCATCTGGAAGAACAGGTGATCTACCTTTTTATCTTGAGGGCTGGGTATCATTCCTAGTATACTGGATATAAATATATACAGTCATTCCTTACCTAACGCGTGATTTTCCAGAGACCCCTGCGAAAGGTGAAAATCTGCTAAGTAGTGGTATTATATTTTTTATTATTTATATATATTTTAAGGTTTTATAAACCCTTTCTGCGTACAACCTCACATTGGCAAACTTGTGCAAGAGCTAGGTAGTGGCTTACATTGTATACAATACGGTATTCATCCACTGATGATAGTGCCTTTTATTGTGTTTGAAGTAAAAAAATTTTTATATTTTAAATTTTGGAGGGCAAAAATAATTAAAATCATTAATACCTTTATACCTTATATTCCTGCAATATAGTGAAAGCACGATACATAATGAGATTTTAAAAAACCCTGTGATACAGTGAAACCGCAGTAATTGAACCTTGATATAATGAGGGATTACTTTATATCTATTATTCCTGGGATCTATCTCACTTTTAACTGCCCATGATTTGCTACCAACTTTGGAAATTGATGCAATTTCTCTCCTACTAAAATTTTCCAGTCACACAATGTTTTGTAGTCCATGTTGCCAGGCCTGATGTGCATTGAATGAACAGACTTTGTCTGCATGTTTTGGGTATTAGCAAGAAGGCATTGTGATGATCTGGATATCTTTCTGTGCCAGCATATTTTATGCATTTAATAAACGTTTATTTTTGTGTAAGCTGATATGTTGATGTAAATTTTATTTGATGGGTCGACGACCCTTTCAAAGCAGGGGGTGGTATATTTTGTCATCAGCCATAGAATATTCACAGTCAGAAGAGGTAAATTACATGAAGTACATAAATATCGTTTCAACCACTCATTATCTAGCACTTACACTCATGCCAATCATTCTTCGTTTGCCCTCTCTCTCTCTTACTTCAATCCATATACAGCTCGCGTGCGTATATATATATACACACATATGCACTCGCTCACACTCCACTCACATAGAAATCATTTTTCACTTGCCCTCTCTCTTACCTTCCACACCTTCACCTGCACATGCAAAACACACACACCCATATGAGCGCACACACACACATTAATAGGTAATTGGCCCCACCCTGTTCTACACTTTGGTCAGTCCTGTGAGTCCAACTACCTGGGGTCACGTTTGTCCAGTACTTCCAACGTTCCCGTTGAGCCTCTTTAGAGCTTAAAGAATGAACATGGGTACATTTCTAATATCGTTTGTTTCTCCTCTAGATAGTAACACAGTGAACGTTGTCTGCTGGTATCCACTGTTTATCAGGGATATAAGATACTTGGCCCTGATATCAACATAGGTTTGACGCTGTAGCAAAAAGTGTTCTTCATCTTCCGTTTTGTCTTGGCTAAAAGGGCAGTTTTTGATCAAGGTGTTAGAATATCTGTTATTAGTGTTTATTTCGCTAGTTCCTAGTCTAAATCGTATTAGAGAATTTCTGAACTTTTTGAAGGTTAATACTGAAAGATATCTTTCTGGTTCAAATTCCTTTTAAAACTGTCTGTAGGACCTATCACTTGTCTGCATTTTGTTTGACCATTTTCATACAAAGTTATCTTTCAGTCATGGTTTGAGCAGTAAGATAAAAGCCATGGCATCTCCTACCCCACCTTGTTCCCACACATGCCTAAATCTGTTGTCTTGCAGGGTATCTTCCATTGTCTTTGCCCAGGGTAGTCCTAAATTTAACTGCATGTCATAAGCTTGGTTTGGTAATCTTGACCTGTCCATGGTATTTAGTTTTAACCAGTATTTTACAGCTCGTATTGTGCTATTGATATACAGAGGGTATCTCCCGCTCTCACTGTATATCATATGGTTGGGAGTTTTAATGTCTACGCATGTAAACCTTTTAATAGCAAATAAATGAACCTTTTCTATGTCATTGAAAGGTGTCATACCCCAGATTTGTGTTTACAGTTAGAGAAGCAGAGAGCCAAAGAAGAGATGGATAAAAAGCTGTTGGAGCAAAGAGCAGTGTTCATTGAGAAAGCAAAGACCATTAACCTGGAGACCTTACCTGAAGACAAGCCACGAAAATCTGGGAAGGTGAGATGTTATTTCAAGTATAACCTTCATCTAAATCTTTGAAACAGCTTGTTTTCCTGTCCGAGAAAATATAAAGTCATTACTTTGAGAAACATACCTTAGGGTTGAGAATTATGCTTCACAAAAGCAAATATTCTGTCCTTTTGCATTGTAGAAGAAACGAGCTGAGGATGGGGAGATTCTGTCTGAAGGCAGCGAAGATGAAGCACCACGCAAAAAACGCAAGAAGAAGCATGGCAGTGGATCAGAAGGTGAAGACGAGGATGGGGAGCGCAAATCTAAGAAGAAAAGAAAGAGGTAATAGAAGCCATTGTGATTATGTGTACTCTTGCTTTCTTTTTAATGTCTATGCAATAGAGGATTGAAAAGAACATTTCTCCACCTAGTTCTTAAGTAAATGTTATATGCATCTTTTAATCCCTGTCTTAGGTTATCATTGATGATCAGATGTGAAAACTGGATATTTTATATCTGCAAAGGTCAAGAAAGAATCGGGGTGAGTCTGATGAAGAAGGTGAAGGCCGGGAACGGCCTCGCAAGAAAGGACGAAAACAGAAGGAAGGGAAAGAAAGCAAGAAGAAGAAACAGGTGGAGGATGAGGATGGGCTTACAGCCAAGCAGCGACGCAAAGTTGTTTCCAAGGCAATCATTTCTTCCAGTGAAGGCTCAGAATCAGAAGATGAAAAACTTAAGATTGATGATGAGTAAGTGCTGGAAGAATATTCATCGAATTAAGTCATTAGAAAAGTTTTACATATTTGGGCGTAACTGTTCTTGACGTGGTCTTTTGCCCTTCAGGCCCAGCTACAAGTTAATTACATGGCCCCCCCCTTTTTTTTTCTTTTAGCTGTTTGTGGTGTTTCAATATTGAAGTACCAGGGAAGGCTTTGGAAGAATTTAAACAAACATTAAAAACATTGTGCCAAAATGTTGTAGTCGTTTTACCTGAAGGGTTTTTTTTTTTGTCGCATGAGGGCGATTTATTGCACTTGATGTGAAAATACCATTGCATTCCCTTTGTAACAGATATTGGTACAATAGCATATGGTGTTTGTTGCAGAAGTGGCAGTGAAAATGAAGATGTTGGTAAGCGCCGTCGCATCTTATCCTCTGGAAGCGAGAGTGATGGTGGCAGTGGTGCCAGGAGGTCCAGGTCTCGCTCAGGATCCAGATCTGGCTCAGATCGGCAGTCACGATCTCGATCTGGTTCTGGATCCAGATCCAGGTCAGGATCTCGATCTGGGTCTCGTTCAGCATCTGGGTCTCGATCACGGTCAAGATCTCCATCAGGATCTCGCAAAGGATCAGGATCTGAGTCTGATGGTGGACAGAAATCTGGAGATGAGGGAAGAGAAACTAGCCGGTCTCCCAGGTCAGGTAGTGGTTCTCCCAGATCGCGTTCAGGATCACCAAGATCTCGTTCAGCATCCCCAAGATCAGGTGCTGGGTCACCAAGATCTGGATCAGCATCACCCAGATCAGGTGAAGAAGGATCACCCAGGTCTGGTGGTGGGTCACCCAGGTCTGGTGGTGGATCACCCAGGTCTGGTGGTGGATCACCCAGGTCTGGTGGTGGATCACCCAGATCTGCTGGTGGATCACCAAGATCTGGTTCAGGGTCACCCAGGTCAAGGAGTGGATCACCCAAGTTGGCGGGTGGGTCTGGTTCTGACAGCGAGTGATGAGTCTGTGTCATCTGTTTCATCAGCTATCATCTGATTTTAATTGGGGAAAAAACACTTCTATAGCCTTTCTTGAAAAACAGTGATCCCCACAGGAGTCATCAAGAAGCATGTTTCCTCAAATATATGGACTCTTCACCTGAACTATGTGCAACGTTTACATTTTAGGTTTTAAATAAATATAAGCATTGGATAAAATATATAGACAAATACATGACAACTGAAAAGGGCTAGAAGAGAATCAAGCTTAAACTGTCATACTGCACATTTAGATGTCATGGAGCTAATGTAAGAGAGTGCATCTGGAAGTAATTAGTTGCTGTGCATTTATGAATGTCATTCAGTGGGTGGGTTTCAACTGGGAGGTAAAGAATACTTTCTCAGCTCTTTAAATTTGTGCAGAGTACGCTGTTTGGCATTTGTTTGCATACTTACTAAAATCATTTTTTAAGTGGAAAATTTACCAACTAATTTTTCACAGTGGGGTAGCACACTCTGACACATTTCTACTTTAGTTTGAAGACAATACTGATATTTTTTACAATCTACAAAATAAGTATGATAAAGCCAGAGCTAAAGTTTAAACAGACTGAACCAGTAAACTACTTGACATTGCTTTATTCCTAATCTTTCAACTGATTTTATAAAATCTTTTAATATTTCATGGCCTTTTTAATGTAGATGATAAAAGTACCTTTCATAATTATTTGGCACAGTAAACATAAGAAAAGAATTTATGATATATAATTAGAAATAAATGAAACCATATGGTATACAGACTCAATAAGGTTAAACTAGTCATGTAACTTGTCCAGTGATTTGTCAGAGGACACATTTTATATGAGGGTTGGGTGGTGCCAGACTCCATTCTCTATCTTTCTCTCTGCGCCTTACCGTCCCCAGCCCTGTAAGTGATAAGGTACCCATTTAATGCCTGGATCAACTACAGGAAATTTTATTCACTGCGCTGTTATAAAACTGGCTTTATGTACATGCCTCTAGCCTTGGATTCTCTTACTTCTCAGCTATCTGTTTCTCCAGAATGTAAATGCTGTTTGTAAGCTGCTAAGTGACTAAAGGAGAGGCAACCTGGCCAAAAAAAAAAATCAGTTAAAGAATAGTTCACATTCTGTATTGCCTTTCCTTCTATTCTTAGTGATGCCAAGATTTTAATGGTCTGGAGATCTTCGTCTCTTGGCAACAACTATAGGACCTTGAATGTGTTAGTATCATGTGAGTGCATGTGTTATAATTCATTCCAGGATTATTTTATTTTTACTTTAAAGAATGTTATTCATAAATTGCCGGGTAACTGGCATTCTTCATATTATCATCAGTGCAACAGGTTCCCATAAGAAATGCTGTCAACAGAAAAAAGGCTTAAGAAGACATCATTTTCAGAGCCTTTCTTAGTCACCAACACTTGGTGAAGATTTTATAACAGTCCAATCTGTAATGTGTAATGATTAGTCGTACAATTAACTCCTCTTATATGCATACCCTCCTGACCAAATTTAATGTGCTTATAGAAGAGCATGCTTCGTATATTAAAATGAATTTAAAGTGGTTGGGACGTTAATTCTAGGTAAGGACATAATGTACTAAAAGCAGCATTTGGATATTAAAGGCAACAAAAAGACAATCTTGTGAAAATTTTGTGTTATTGAATATTTGGGTGATAAGCATAGATCTAGGTTTATCAGGTATGGTTCCATATCCAGATTTTTTAAATACAGTGCATAAAAACAAATATATCTCTTCAAAACAGTAGTAACATATAATTACTATGATAAAAACATCACAGAAACACATATATTATGCATGTATATTTATAAAACATCCACAGCTAATAATGAAAACCATAACTCTTATATCAGCTGGTTATTCAGCAGGTTAACCTGTTTTGATTGCTCACTATTGCCCTAAGTTTATCACAAACTTCAACTTAACCTTGACTGGGGCGACTGCTTCAAAGAGTTAAAGAGCTACTGAGTCATTTTTCTAAACTGGTGTTTTGACTCACACTAGCTGTTATCTCTGATTTTAAATCTTAAAGACATGCACCTGTGATCATTGCTCCTGTCGTACCCGGTACACGTGTAACACAATGTACTGTGCCCGGTACACGTGTAACACAATGTACTCATCAGAATTGAGTCACTAGCCCAGCGCACGGTCTACATTGCACGCGGTGACAACAAACAACAAATCTTTACTTACAACGCTAACAGTTATGCTGTTTTACATCTAACCCTCAGACTACGAAGCAGAAATAAAAACATTACACTAATTCAACTTCAAGCAAGGGAATATAAAACATCTTAAATTATTTTATTTCGTATGAGAGGAACGCTTACACCGTCAGGGAACCGATCAGTAGCAGACGTCAAGTGATGAAAGGACTGACTCAGGGAGGTATAAAATGTGCCGGCGCTGGCTGTACTGTGCATTTTGGCAGAACTGGTGGCCCATTGCAGCCAGAGGTTCCGCTACCTACAGAAGCGATACTCCCAGTCAGATTTTTGTGGTTGGGTAAACTTGATTCGTCTTTAGACATCATCCACAGCGACAGCCCAACAATCGACATCGTTAGAGCAGCCGACAGCTGGTTGTCGCTGGCATTGCTGTCAACAGATCTCCCAAACTGAAAATGGATCTGCAAGCATGTGCGGTAGTTTTGCTCTACATGATTAGCATTTTGGCTGCCCTTATTGGTGCATTATACCTGTAAGTATATATACTTTATCAACAGGAATTTCTCATATAGCTGATTGCTTTATTTTTGTGTCTTTTTGTGAAAACATTCAATAAAGTCACCAAACGGCTATTTCTGTAGATTTTATTTTACGTTCTGAGAAATATATTTATCATACATGTCATAATAAAAGTCGCATTTCATTGTTCAGAGAACCAGTAAATGACATCAATAATATATATATATATTTGTGAAGTCTATATATATGTACATCAGTTATAGTTATTCACTTCTGTCCATTTCAAAGCAAAATAGTGGTCAGTGGTCACATAATTACTTCATTTAGTTTACTCTTTCCCCATAAAGGGTGAGGGCTAAATGGAAAAAAAATTTCTTGCATATATATTTTACCTCTCGTTAATAAAGAATTTGTCATTATCATATACTTAGCTGTGAGCAGATAAGTCAGTTTGTAATCATAGACTGCAAAACATTACATTTTTGCATTTTTTAAAAATAGGTATACATCATGGAATCATTCCATTTTTAACAAGATGGGTATACCAGGCCCTAGCACTACATTAATGGGTGCCTTCACTGATTACAAAGAAAAGGTTAGTGCAATTTATTTGTTAAATATGCTAAAATTGGCACATTGCAGCCAAAATTTATATTTTTTAATGTTAGCATACATCCGATCAGTTTTTAACCTGTATTCTGTATTTATGTAGACCTGCAATTAGAATATATATAGTTTTGTGACTGAATGTACTTTTCAGTATAATTCAGCTGTAACTTTCTTCTGGGTTATTTTCTTTTCAGGGAATCATTGAGACTGATCTAAAGCTAGTTGCAGAGTTTGGACGACTTGTTGGGTGAGTGTACAAAATTGACGGGTTCTTGGGTGTTCAGGAGTGTCAAATATACACAGAACTCACACACATACTGGGGCAAAGAGTGTAGTCTCTTATAAGTAACTGTTATTTTCTCCTTTGCAGAATTTTTCATGCAAGGGAACCTGTTCTTCTGATCTCTGATCCTGATATGATCAAACAGATTTGTGTAAAGGAATTCAGCAACTTCACAAATCGAAAAGTAATTATACTATTTTTGTGCCTGTGTAAATAGAGGAGTAGGTTTATATATGTATATAAATGATTGTGATAATGAAACTTTTCCTTTGTAATGAAATTTTTAGGTCAGGATTTTATTTTAATAATTTAATACTTAGTCTGATTTATGCACACAATTTAAGCAAGAAAAGTGTACTGTACATAAGAATTACATTTATGTCTATATACACACATACTTGTGCATGCACATACACACCATGTATACATATACCTTGTATATATGCAAAGTAATAGACAACTTTTTTCCTGCAGAACAATGGCTGGCCAGGGCGGGTTCTGTCTCATGCTGTGTCTGCTTTGGAAGACGACCACTGGAAGCATGCTCGTAGTGTTCTCAGTCCAACTTTCAGCTCGGGTAAAATGCGAAATGTTAGTTTATTTAAAAATTTATCTTTCTCATATTTTACTGCTTTTCTGCTGTAGGCATAAATATCTGTTCTTTTACAGAAAGATTTATTATCTCCCATGGTGTGCATGTCAATATAACTCTGCATGTAAACTGATCTAATGCTTGGTTTAACGTTGCATAATATGACAGTATAAAATCAAGCACATCATACTGAGCTTAGAAAACGTAAAGCGCTAATTAAATTTAGTGTGAAGGAATTTTGAAGATAATATTGAAGACCATGGTAAATGCAGTCTTATGTAGGAAATTAAGAAGCTTTATCAAATTTACTATATTGCTGTAGTTATGGATTTTATTATTTCCCCAAACAAATGTGAACAACTTGTCTGTTGAGGCCCTTATAATTAAGCAAATTCTCTGTACCAGGTTTGTGTGTGTGTGTTATCAAATGTTAAGATAGAGATTGATAAAAAATTGAAATATAAAAAGAGGCTGGTGGTCCTTTGGACCAACAAATGTTTTGAAGTATATCTTTCCTTTCCAGCTAGTGGTCATTAGTCCATACTCAGTATCCTTTCTCTTAGCATTATAACTTATATGAACAATGGGTTTGATTTCAGATTGTCCCTTTGATACAACACTGCCTTGATCATTTGTTGGAAGCTGTCAAAAAACAAGGAGAGAATGGAAAATCTATTGAAGTACGCAAGTAAGTGTATTCAACATAAAGGACATCATGGATCTTAATTATACAGACCAATACTCTGTTCTGTTCTCTGTTGTATTCAAACACTAGCACTTGAACATCTACAATAGACAACTTTAAATCCACACTACTTTTTAAAATGTATTTCGTACACTTTAAAATGTTTCATCTATCATGATGTTTCTTCATTTGTTTGCAGTAAATTTAAATGAAAGAGTGTAATGAAATTATCTATGATAAACATAAATCACAGTTTGCAAGAGTAGATCTTGAATGAAATTTCATAAAATAATTCTCTTGTGGGTAAAACACACTAAAGTACTTTTGAAAAAAAGTAACAATGTAAGATTTTTGTTTCCTGTCGTTTTTTTTTTTCGTCTGCTTGGGTTGTAAAGCCAGATAGAGCTATATTGAATGAAACTTTACTGAAACATTGAAAATTCATGTAGGATATATGTCTGGGGACATTCTTAGTGCGCTAAAATCCAAATTCGTGGTTGTGAATTTCATCAGATTTGTATATTTGATTCACCTTGTGAGCATAATAGGTGTCACTTTTGATCACTCATCCCAAGGATTGCAGTTAAAACATTTTAGATTTCTTATTGCTATTGTAACCAAGACAATTTTCCATATTTCCTTAGGTAAACTTGCTGCAAACTATGTTTAATAGTTAATAGCAGTTTTTATGGTGTTATTTCAATACCAAGTTGTTTGGTGCATTTACAAACATTAAATGCCTTTGTGCATAATATATATATACAGAGAGGCACACTTTTCCATACAAAAACACTTGTATATATATAGTATCTACCATTCTTTCATCAGGATAGTGGAGTGCTTCACTATGGATACTATTGCCATGACACAATTTGGTATGGATGTTGATCCCCATAATAACCCCGAGGCTGGATTTGTAAAGAATGCAAAGACTGCTATGAGCTATGTTACAAGTCCTATTCTTATGCTGTGTGGTAAGTAGAATGTCAAATTATTTTTTCTGACAGGCTAGTAATAATAGTTAGCAGCACTAAAATGATGTAAATCATTTTAAAAGAATGTAATGATAGTCACATGTACTTTAAAATAAAAACTGTTAAGGAAACAAAGTTGGTTCATGACAGCTGTATTTTTTTTATGTTCCAGCTCTTTTTCCTTTCATGTACTACTTTTTCCGTCTGTTTAATATTTCCCCAATGAACAATGGCTCTCAGGCTTTCTTCTATATGGCAGTCAGCTCTGCCATCAAGGAACGAACAAAGGAAAACAAGGTCAGTGTTACTTTTGTAGAGCAAATTTTTTTTTTTGAGAACATTTCTGATGGCACATTTAAAAAAAAGGTTGGAATCATGCATTTTGGTAAACAGTATTTGCAGGCATACTATCATACACCTATTTTTTTTACAAACAGACCTTAAAAGTTATATGTTTATTTAAAAAACTCACATTAATATTAATAGACACATATTCATTCCAATCCCTAGAAGAAAAAGTGTTATCATCAACCATGCATGAAAACACTGCATGTAGTTTTCCAAGAAATATTATTTTGAAAGAAATAGCGATATGCTAAGGGTGAATGAATATTCCATGCATTCTTACAATTGCTTGACAAAACTATTTGTTTTATGCTTCAGAAGCGGACAGATCTTCTACAGTTGATGCTGGATGCTCACAAAGAGAATCCAGTCTGGGAAGATGACCTAGACCCTGACTCAAAATTGGAGTACAATGTGTTCAAGGGCAAGGGTAAATAAGTGATAATTTCCTCAATTATTGTTTTGCTTTTATGGCAACAATATTTTTTAACACAAGCATGTTATGTTCTGTGGCATCTGTAGTATCAAAGGATATTTTGGGAAGGAATCTGACCATAGTTGTTTTCTTATTTTTAGTTGAGCAGGAATTAGAGCGCAAGTGCTGAAGCTCATGTCTTCACTTCATGTTGATAAACTGTCTCTGGGTTTAAACTTGCTATGCTTTATTTAAATCTTGAGCTGGTCCACTGCAACTATATAATTGCTTACTTGACTGCCTAAGTGAAAATTGGTTCCTCACATGGTTTTAAACAATTTTTCAAAAACCATTTTCTATAGGTTTTACAGAGGAGGAGATTCTGGCCAATTCCCTGGTCTTCATGCTGGCAGGATATGACACCACTTCTTCACTCTTGACATTTGCCTGTCATTCTTTGGCTGTGCACCCTGCATGTCAGAGTCGCCTTCGAGAGGAGATATCATCTAATCTTGGGCAGGTTTGTTTGACGGAACTCGGTTAGAAATTTGCAACTGAACCAGATTTCATTGCTAGTTTTGCAGTATTTAAATTTAGAGAAGAACTAGGTTTTGGTGAAGGAGCAAATGTGCCACATGGTAAAGTATTGGACAGTGTATAGTCATTAAAAGGCAACCCGAGCCACAAGCCCATTATTATTAAGAAAGAGAATGCATTTTATGGAATCAATACAATAAACCATACACTATATGTATAAACTATATACAGTTATAAGTTATGTGAGTAAAACTTGAAAAAGTAAGTTTGCTTGAGAAGTAAGACTTAAAATATAAGCAAAATCTGGCCACTGTTTCTAATCATGGCAGGAATGCACTTCCCTCTGTAGTTCACTGTTTATATTTTGCAGGCAAAACCAACCTATGACAATGTTTTTGGACTCAAGTACCTGGACTGTGTTGTAAATGAGACTCTACGCATGTATCCACCAGCTGCTAGGTGACTCAAAAAATAGGCCTCTTACAGAGTATAGTATTTCACATCAAGTCCACAGCTTGTTAAAGCATACTTATGTAGACTATAGTGTGTATATACATATAAGTTAAAACACACATGTAAATGTGCATAAAATCTAAGTCATTTATAATGCATAAAAATGTATTTTTAATTTGGTCTGCTACCTTATACAATAATGTGAATCTGATCCATGTTTACTTATCATAGATTCAGCCGCATGGCCACGGAGGCAATCACCATTAAAGGCGTAACCATTCCAGCTGGAATGTCTGTCCACTTTCCGCTCTATGCCATTCACCATGACCCTGAGTTTTGGACAGACCCTGAAACCTTTAACCCTGATAGGTAATCTTACCAGTCTTTGTTTAACTTTACTGGGAGTACAGTTTGGGATGTAAGACTATAAATAGTATACCTTTAATGTTCATTTTAGCCTTGCACAAACAAAGCAATGGACTCTTGGAATAAAAGGGTTATAGTAGCTTCCTCTGAAAGAGAAATCATGGGTGGGAATGTAGTTACTTTATAAAATATTTTTGAGAACTTTAGCATTATTAGAATTATCATCAACTTTTGTTAATGGTAGTTGCTTATATTCTTTGTACACCATCTTATCTAAACTAGGCATAAACTATAATCTTTCTTATTTTCAATTTCATTTTGGGAAAAAATCCAATATAAAGCATAAAGCACCTGTGTGTGTTTTATAAGATTTGACAGAGAGACCCGCACCTGGCCTGCCTATGCCTTTGTGCCATTTGGAGCAGGTCCACGAAACTGTGTAGGCATGCGTCTTGCCTTGTTAGAGGCCAAGATGGCCCTTGTAGCCCTGATCCAGCATTTTAATATCGAAGCTGCACCTGACACTGAGGTAAGTGGGAAATATAATGTTGACGGTTGTTTGAAAACTGTTAAATAACTTTCATTACATGATGCTATGCATCAAAGAATTTTATTTAGTGATTATCATCCCACCTAATGATTTTGTATGATTACACAAGCAAGAGTTTTTTTAATGGCATCTGAGTATACTTCATTTAAATGTTTACAGATGTAGCTGTGTAATTTTTTTTCAGGTGAAGCCCAAGTTGGAGAAAGGAGGATTTATCAGACCTTTGAACCCCCTGTACTTAAAATTTGTTGCTCGTGAGTAACCAAGAGGAGACACTTTGAACACCAGAAGGGGAGAGTTGAACTTTTCAAAACAGTCATTCTTGATATCACTATTTGCTTTTCTCAGTAAAAATTTTGCTAACAGATCTGGTGCATAAAACTTTTTTCTTACTTGTAATAGTAATTTTTGTGAAACAAATATTTTTCATGACATGATTTTTATAAAATGTATATGGTACAACTTTTATAAAACATAAACTTTTGACGAGAATATAGTTTTTATTAAACATGAACTAAATTGTTTACACTTGTGGTTTTTCGTGCGTGAGAAAGTGAGAAAGGAGATGCTGGGGACAGAGACAGGGTATTCAAACATGCACATTTTCTTCTTACAATCAAGTATTTTTGTGGACTTTCATACGAGTGCCAATGCATGTTATTGTTGTTAAGCGTTTTAAAAAGGAAAATCTTTCACTCGATTTAATTCAGTCCTCATTGCTTTAAATTGAAACAAAGGGGAAACACTGTGTCTGCAGCTCTTTGTTCAGGTCTGTCCTCTGGTGTCTGTCCAAACCTGTGTCAGTTAAGGCCTGTCTTGTGTGTCTGTCTAGACCTGCCGCACATTACCTATGACCTTCAGCTACTGTGGTATCATGATGGTGAAGCTGAAAATATTTCTTGATCTGGAAAAGTACACATTTCTCTGGCTGAATGAAGTAATGTCTCCAGCTAGTTTTCTTTGATGTACGCATTCTCAGGTATAAAATAAACATTGATTGGATGTATAATAGACGCTAGACTGACAAAGATGCTATATTTTGGGATGGAAATTAGGATTATGTTTACCAGTAAATATCTCCTATAAGGTTAAAAGATGTTCTTTAACAATAGAAGAGGTTCAGCAAATTAAAGTGCTTACTTATCTCAAAAGTAAGTGAATGCTAAATGTCAAGTACCTCCTTTGTAAAGGTGATTTAACTCCAATTCAGGCTCCATAAGTTTCAAATGTGCTTTTGGCGTTCATACATGCATGCTACACACATGCATATTTCAAACTGAAATCATTCAATCCTATGAAGTGTTCTGTTCGTTTATTATTAAGGAATTGTAAGATAAAATTCCAAAGAAGCCTATCCTAAAAGCAAGCACTTAAGCATCATTCAGCTAATGAGTCGTCTAGTCAGCCAAGGGAAAGACAATCAGACACCTTGACACACCATCAGCCGAAAGGAACTACACAATCACACATTGACACACACATCAGCCATAAGGAACAAGACAATCAGACACACATTGACATACTCATATCGACAAGAGAAATGGCTTTCTGTACGAGATAAGCGGAGACCTTAAAAGAACAGCTTTATTAATCATCTGAACAAACCTGTCAGTTTCTAAGGAACAGCCATTCGCCCGCTCAAACCCCAAACCAGTTCCTCAGCAGAGAAGCTTTATTGACCATCTGAGCAACTCTCCGTCATTTTCCAGTGAACCGCTCTCAGCGGCACAGAGAGAAGGGATACTGTTTAGATAAACAACAAGAACAATGGTTTCAGCTGGGGGAGGGGGAGAGATGATGTTTTCCGCTGAGCCAGCAAAGCAGCCAGCCTGTAAACACGCCACAGGCAGAGAAAGTTTCAGCTGGGAAAGTTGAAGGAAAAAATAAAATACTAATAATCATAGATGGAGAAGGAGAAACGTTCACGTGTATGCAGGAAGCCACGATCAATGTCTCCAAGCACAGAGAAAGCGCGAGCTGTCATTCTTCCAACGCGGCTGCAAGTCTGTAAGGCGAATGCTGTGGATGTGAATGTAAAGGCTAATGATGCACGTGCTATAACTGGACCATAAAAAATAATAAAAACTTTTCATAAAAGTCGAAATGAAAATCTGAACATTTCCCCCAGAAATGTTATGCAAGTGTCAGTTTGACTCCGATTGTGAGGGTTCGATCCCTTGAAATACAGTCGAACGCTGATAAGACGAAGTCGAGAGAGCCTTGGGTTGTTTGGTCTGCAGTGTCTGATGATCGGAGACTACTCCAGCACACCTAAGGGTAGCGGCACCCGTATGGTGAGCATGTGCGAGTACCAGTTCGCCAGCGGAGCCTGAAAACGACGTTTAATGAGGTGCAATGTCGACTGGGTAAAGCTTATAGGATATGGCAATCAGGGTGAATGTCAAAGATGAGATACCTCTCGTTTTTAGTTAATTTGTTCTATTTCACTAAGCGAGTTCGTGAACCATGACCTGCGTTCAGAATATGAGTGATTACAAACGCTGGCTTTAATCTTTATTAGTGTAGTTCAAAGTGTCGTTTTCACAGAAGGCCTGGACTATTTGTTTTTCCCTTTAGACGAGTTCGTCTTATCTGGGTTCGACTCTCTATAGTCATCAAGGTTCGCCTTCACTACATCAGTGAGTTTTCGAGGTACCGCAATCATAACATAGTGAAGTAACTTTAAATCATACACTACTACTACTACAAAAAATAAAGAAATCTGTCACCATAACAAGTGCCAGCTGCGACAACCGAACTCAAGTGAACTTCAAAATAATGAGATCAAAAAATCTTTTCTTCTCTTTGCAATTAAAAAGTTGAAGCCGGCATGAGACGCACAAAGCATTCTCTGGTTATCTAGTAATTTCAATGTCTGTTCTTACCGGCACTATATATATATAAGACGTAAAATATTGCACCTCATAATTGCACTCTCTTGTGGATAAACAAGCTCTTGCTTTTTTCATCTCAATAAGCGTCTGCAACGCCTGTGAAAACAGTCCTTCACCCCTTTCCATGTGAACCAGTGAGCGGATTGTAAATAACCCACCAACCCTTGATCACTCAGTTGGAATAAAAGCCCACTGACTCTTGATCACTCAGATGAAAAGAAAAATAAACTGAGTCTTGTTCACTCCGTTTGGAAATCACACGATCACACGTGAATGTCAGTGCACAGTAACATTCCTTCAGGCGCTCCGAGCTCTAACAGTAGTTCCACACCCCACCGGTGTCTCCCTGTTCACAACTACAAACATATCTGTATGCGCACAGCTGTTCACGAACAGCTCCTTCGATGTGGTGTCTGGCCTTGCCTCCTTCTTACCCTGAATACTCCATGCAGCTGCGATATTTATTGCACATGCGTCGACAGTTGAGAGCAAATCTGGAGCGTTGGATACGCGCGTGCGCGCGAACACACACATACACATCACAAAACACACACGCACACACACATGTGTCACAAAATACACGTGTCGCCATTCCACACAACACCTCTTGTCCTTTGGGTGTCTGTCAACATGCTTCTCCTCGGAGAACTCCCCGTGGGCTCAAACGCTGGCGACCGAAGCTCCTGTTGAGGTGAGGTGCTGTACCTAACTCGACTGACATCCCCCTGTAGATATTCTGTGTTTCTGTTGGGTGAACTGGTGAAGGACAGGCCTGGTGCACTGCTAGAACAGCTGCTCAAAGCCACCTCCCTCACGTCAACATTTGATGCGTTTTGTACCCTCGTACTATCACTCACTCCTGCTGCAAAGTTTGTTGTTTTCTCTACTTTCCCTTCCAAGAAGTAGTCTTCATACTCCCTTTACCCTGAAATAAAAACGCAGTTTATTGATTACAACATTAACCTTTAGCATTTGAGAAACAAGCAGGATGCTACGAAAAAAAAATCTTATGGATGGTCAAAGTGCAATTCTTACAAAAATATTTCAACTTTATTGATTTATTAGTTAACTGGCCTTTTGATGGATTTGTTTAAAGTTACTAAATCTACTCAGCCTTCATTTTAGTCCATTTCACAATTTATATGGTCATGTGACCGAGACCTACCTTCGTCTCTCTCTCTCTCACACACAATCACACACACACATGAACTCCTTTTTTAAAAATCTTTTTCCTTATGTCAAAAAATATTTAAAAGCGCTTGCTGTTTGGTTATTTCTGTGCAGCTGCTGAGACAAATGTATGCTAATTGAGCGAAGGTTTAAGTGTCCAGATGCCTGCCTGCTCTCCTAGCATGCCTGCGTGCAAGTGCGTGAGCGCGTGCGCCGTAGGGGAGCCGATGCACGGCAAGGTCCTGCGCGTGTAACATGCCCCACCTTAATTTCCAGGTCGCCCCTTTCCTTGATGATGTATGCACTTTTGTCCTCTATAGCAGCGTACGTGAACGGGCTCATGTGTATCTTCTGGGCTGAAAAAGTAACAGACATTCGTATTGATGCGCAATCATTTGCAGGTTTCAAAAAGACTTAAACATTAAAAATGAAAATGCTGTTTAGGCAACATGGACTTATTCCAGAAAGGAGACATAGATAAAATACACCAGAGAACGCCCAACGCAGGTATTGACTCTTAACAATAACTTGCTCATTAAAGCACAGACTCTCAATAATTCATTTGGCAACCTTTTCTCTTCCTTTGTCTCTCTTCTTATCTGTCTGTCTGTCTGTCGTTGTCGTTGTCTTGGAAAAGTCTGTGTGCACACTGAAAGACTACTCACGCAGACCGTGCGACTCCATCCTGGAGGCGAGGTTGACGGTGTCGCCGAAGAGACAGTAGCGCGGCATGACTGTACCCACCACACCCGCCACCACCGGACCTGTGTTGAGACCTGGCCAGTACACAACCACATGACCAGTCAGGAAATATTCAGAAAAGCTAGGAATAGTGCAATTTCTTTGGAATTTTGCATCTGTCTGCGTTTGTCGCAAGAAAAATCATATATACACATACTTTGCAGCGTTCATCTATCCACCCTTATATTCTTTCACACACATGCGCAGAAAAAAAAATTACAAAGACACGGAGTAAGGAAGCCAGAGAAACCTGGAGGCAGACAGAGAGAGAAAATGAAGGAGAACATGAAAGTGTGAAGGAGAAAGAGCTTCCTGAGGAACAAGTGAAAGGGTAAGTGAGGGAGTGATGAAAAACGATGGGCGAGTAACAGGGAGATTAAAAAAAAAACCAAACAACAACAACCAAACAACAAGAACTTTAAGTTAAAGTTCAGCAGATGCGAAAATACTGACGGGCCGGTGGGAGACAGTGCCAGAGAGAACCACTGACCAATTCTGATCTTTAGCTGGCGATCTGGTATGTGTGGAATGGTGAAGTCAATGATGGTCTGAAGCAGTTCAAGGGCCAGGTCCGCCATGATGTACACGTGACGCGAACCGTTAGGGATGGGGACTCCGGAGACCACCATGTAAGCGTCACCGATTGTCTCCACCTATTAAGAATATGCACACAGAAGGAAAGTTGCCGCATCAAAATCCCCATAGTTTAATCCACATACACTGTAAATAACTTCTGTCAAAACATTTTAATATTATTTTAAGATTTAATTCAATATTTCGGTTACTAACGATATGAACATGACGGCAGTCACTTGCTTCTGTTCCAAAAATCAAGCAATATTTTTTTATGTAGTCTGAAACTATCTTTTTCTCTTTTTCCTGTGTTTATTCGTAATTTCCTTTCTTCTTGTCCTTCCTGTGACCTGCATAAATGTCCGTATCTCCTTTCCATTCATAAGCGAACGCGTGTAAGGGTTATGGGTCATTTGCAGAATATACAGAAATATTTATGAACAGAAAAGGAAATACAAATGTTTTTATGCAGCTCGTCTCCAAGACAGGCGAGAATGGTCTGATATTCCCCTCCCATCCACACCCATACCCTCCCTCCAAATGGCTCAGAGAATGAATGCTAGGGTTGCCTGCACCAGTGCAGAACATCTGTCTCTGTAACACGCCGCCCTTCTGTCAACAAATGGAGGCAAAAATAAACAGACTTAATCTTTATTCATACTGATTTTAGCTTCATCGATCGCCACCAGACGGCGGGTAGCCTCTGACAGATCTGACAATTAGCGAGCAGACGACAAACTTCCCGCTGAAGACGTCGCCGCCATGTTGGCGAGTGAGGTAGTGGGAGATAAACGGTCTGTTTAACGAAATCCTGACAGCTTCTGCGCAGTGCATGGGGGAGGACAAATGGCAAACTTAAGCTGATGTGCTGAGGCAACGATGTGATGTCACGTGACCTATGCCGTTTTATTGTTTGTTGTTTCTGCTATACTTATATCCTGCTCACAGGACTAGTTATTATCATTTCACACAAAATCCAGTGGGATGCTAACAAAATGTGAACTGTCCAGTCCTCTAGCACCAGATAAATGTAAAATATATATATATACTGCGCTGTGACAAGCTTTTATGGAATGTATTTCATATATTACACTGTAGTTACAGGAAGACCTAAGAGGAGAAAGTGAAGTAAAAGCATGCAAGACTTTGTCTTCTTTCATTTAAGATTGTCGTCTATTCTCATTCCCCCAACTCTGTTGTCATATTGTGATCTTTCGAACGTGTTCTGATTTCTTCTACTTTATATAGCATATAAACTTTATGAGAAACTGTTTCCTCGGGGATTTTTTTCAGTTTCAATCTGGAACATTATCTGTTTGTGTATGTGTGACTGCTTATTCGCATCGTGCTTGTGTATATAATTATATATATACGTGTTTGTGTGGGTGAGCGCGTGTGTGTGTATAATCATATATGTGTGTGTGTGTGTTCATGTGTGTACATATGCATCTACCTTTTTACATCTTTTGTCTCCCTCGCTCTCTCTGAATCTTAAGTGTTTTCTCGGTTTTCCATATAACACCATAGAAAAATAAACACAAGCCGATGTAGAAACAAAAGAGATATAATATGTTTACCTTGTACACCTCAAATGCCTGAATGACCTCGTCAAAAACCGTGTAGAGTTTGTTTAGAAACTCAACGATCTGAAACCAAAAAATCTTCAGAGATTATCCTGTAAAATCAAAGTGGAATAAACGGTTTTGTTAATCTCTTTATATTGGTGTGTATATTTTTCATATCAAATGCAAGTCCTGCAATGAGTTTGCTGTGCTAATGAAGAGAATGGCTGCTTTGTCAGTCCCTGCTCACATGTAATTCTCAAAGCTCTGCAATGAGGCTTTATCTATCTGCCAGCACGGAATTATGAAAACAATGGCAAGAAATAGCCAAGAGAATTTTGACAGTAACTGGTCAAATCGTGTGCCTAAAAAATTAATCGTTTTTGTCACCTTCTTTCGAAGGACACAACTGGTCAATAAAAACTTTAACAAAGAGAAATCAAGAATGAATGGGAACCTGAAAAAAAAAGGTCTCGAAAGGAGATGGAGTCACATGCAACACACAAACTATTGCAACAGCTAACGACATGGACATTAAATAGAAGACTACATCAGGGTAGACGCAGACAAGGTAACCAACAGAGGTCGTGCTAGGACATTAAGGTCAGCTTAGGGTCAGAGTAGCAGTTCGGTGCTTTCCTGACCTCCATGGGTGTGCTCTGGCTGGCAATCTGCGTGAAGCCCACGATGTCGGAGAAATAGATGGTCACAGAGGAAAAAGCTTCAGCTTGCACGTGCTGACCTTGTTTTAGTTCGTCAGCAACATTCCTGTGTAAAAAGGAAACATTTTTTCCTATTCAATTCTTTTTAATGTGGCTATAAAAATATATTAGAGGAAAAAGTAAGTGAAAAAAAAGTCGGCCTTGCATTTTGAATTTCTCAACTGCTTGAAAATTTTGGGCAATAGAACACTCCTTTAGCTACAATCTCGTCTAAAATACGGTTATATGTCGCCATGCTTTGTTGTCGAGTGACGTCATCGAAACTATCGAGCACGAGCCTTCACTTTCAGTTTCCTCAGTCCGGTCGTCGAAACGCTGGCATCACGTGTAATTGGCGTGGAAGGGGGATCGTGCCAGAACGATTTCGAACCGTACAACAGCGATGAAGAGTTGAACGAAGTAAAAAAAGACTGACAGAGTTATCTATCTTATTAAATGGCGCCGAATACGTCATCATCTGGGAGTCAATTGTTTTCTTTGGCGAAAGACCACGAAACAGTCTTTGTACTCCGCAAGTACCATATTTTCCTTGGCTTTTTGACCCAAGTGGCAGATAAGCAGCTGTCATTGTCATTCTTCTGAACACCTTCGTTAGCTCAGTTTTACCCCGACAGGCCTATCGGCAAATTGTTCTGACCACGTAAAGCGCGTTTACAATCTTATATTTAAAAAAATCTCGTCTGATGTTTACTATCCTCTTGCCCTAAATCCGGGTAGGGAAGTGACCTAACTTGGGTACAGAATCAACAAAGCGAAACCAGGTGCTTACTGTGGCAACATTCGGTACAAGAGGGCGTCTGTCTTGCGTTTCTCCTCAGCCAGCTGCGCAGTTCTTTCTGCCACAATGTCTTCCAGCCGGGACGAGTACCGCTCCATCATCTTCAGCATGTTGTCCATGATGTTAGTGGTTCTACGTAGTTATGGAGCAAACACGAGCAGAAATATTCCAAACCAATGATATCATATTCCATACTCTTTCTTCATCAAGGCTACACAGGGTTCCCAGGGATCAGGGATGGTGCCAAAAAAGGACCTTAAAAGGACCTTTCATGCATTCGAAAGGACCTAAGTGACAGTCATCAATGCTTAAGTTTTTCTCTTGTGTGGTCGGAAAGATGTATTATTTATGAATCTGTGGTCTTCTCTATGTTCTCAAATACATGTATTTCTAGTAATAAATAATCAAAGAGTTAATTTTGATGCCTGTCTGCCATATTTAGATTAGATAACTTAAAAAGTGTCCTTAGCGCGCTGATAACATACACCGTTAATGTTCCAAGTTTTCTAGAAATCTAAGTAATAATAATTGCAAAACCTGAAAGCCATTCTTTGGTGTAATACAAAAGTCAGTTCACGTGTCTCTCTCTCGCACACACACTCTAATGGAAGAGAGAGATAGAAATAGAGCTATGCACAGTAGTACTAGAAGATCAAAGTTCAAGAAAGAGTAAGTTTCTAAAGAACTTTGAAAAAAAGAGCGTTTTTTGCGAATACGGAAGGGCAACTAGGTTGTACAGATGTGTAGACCAAACATTTTCTTGTGACTACAAGAATGCCAAGGATTGGAGATCAGATGAGGAATGAAAAGAGTGTGATCCTAATGCTAAACCAAAGATGGAATGAGTCGAAACTGTCAAGCATTACAGCCCATTTATTTTTAACCTTGATATTATTTAAGCATTCTTATTACACATACATGTAACACATGCAAACATATACATAAACAGCATGATATACTAATACACATAAGATTAAGATTACAAAATGACAAAGCAATCCATCTACTATAAGCAAAAAGTTTCATTGATGAAATTCAATTCTTTGTCACCCCTACAGCTTTACCAATACTAAACAATACAATTTCTTTTACACAACCTAATTTCCTCTAAATAGTTCTGGTTTTTTTAACATGTTCCATAGCATACATGTACAGAATTGTGCAGGCTTATTTAAACTGAAATAAACATTAATTCTGAATGTCACAAATTCAACACCTTTTTAATTTCTTTCTGTAATCTATCAATGTCTGACTGAATCTTTGTTATCTCCTTCTTCTTGTCTTTGGCTAAACAAACGCATGTTGTTAGATCTTTCAATAAGTTGAAAAACTTTTTTGCTCTTCAGCCTGGAAACTATGTCTGTCAGCCAGTTCCAGCAGGTGTCGTTCTTCGGCACTGGTGGTCTTTAGCCTTTTGTGAGTATTACCAGCTCATCTCCTAATCTCTTTCTGTGGACCTGCTTTCTTCTGTTTCCTTCTGCTGCTTCTGCTCAGAGAGGTAACGTTCATACCTGCCATAGGCACTAGAAGCGGATATCATCAGTGGTTTGGAGATCTCAACATTTTCCACCCTCCCACACTGTGAATATGATCAAAGAATTACTCTGCGTGCTTTTAGTGCAGTCTGACTAAGATTGTCAGCTACTGTTTCTTTGTTGAATGAAAATCCTCTTTCCACTGTAGCTTGACCATGAGAGAGTAGGAGTAACTGTCTACAACAGACCACAACACCTGAAACTCTGCTTTTCCAGCAAAGGGCATCATAAAACCAACTATCCAGTCTTTGTGTCATAGGGTCAAAAGCCTTACTACCACACTCACCTGCAGAACTGTCAAGAAAATTACGGAACTCTGACAATACCTTGTCACAAGTCACATCATCAAACCTTTTCACACCTTGGCAATACAACAAAACCTTTTTCATTTTTTGTATTGATTTGTCTTTTTCCCCCATGGTCTTTGGGTTTAAGAAAGTTATGTTTCTCACTAGGGTGTACTTCAGTGGAGATTTATCTTGCAATTTTAGAACAACTGCTTTCAAAAAAATCTCTGCATTCAGCTCTGAAGGCCATGAGAGTTCCATCGTTTACTGATGACTGTTTTCTTAGCTACAGCCAGTAGTCTATCAACCCTGAAGCCAAGTTCGATCATGCTCAGATTGACATGGTTAGAACTGTTGCATATATCAACCTGCACAAGTTGGAGGGCAGTTTCACATTTATTAAGTACATTTGACTTGATAAATTTGTGCATCAGATTTTTCATAATGTCATGTAAGTCTAAACAAAGGAAAGAAGAAGAGGCTGATCAGCTTGGTATTTTCTCAAAAAAAGGTTCAAGTATACTGGCAAATTAAACTAAAGAAAGCCAGACGACATGAAAGCAAAGGGGTAGATAAGACTCCAGCTTTTACAATATCAAAAGATTTGTTCTTTGGCAATGTTATTTTTTTCTCCATTGCAGCTTTGACAAATTTTTCCAAGTATGGAAGCATAACAATTGCTTTTTCAGCAACAGAATTGTTTTCAAGCCATCGGTGAGCACAAGAACTTGGCTGGAAAAGATGTGGAACCAGTTACTTTTATATAATCTTCTCTTCTGGCTGGCTGTCTCTGAACAAGATATAAGCAGATGTAAGAAATGACTCAAGCTCCATTGAGAAGCCTCGCACCCACGCCTAAATGCATTGTGCATAACATGGAGTCCACAGCTTGCCACATTTAACAAACCAACATTGTGATTGGTAATCATGTCGTTATTAATTTTCTCAAGAAGGTTTAGGTTTACAGAAGGTCCATCCATAGAAATTTGAAGTAAATTAGCTTGCTTGAAGTTTTGATTCGCTAATTACCTTACTGAACTTTTGTTGAAGGTCTATGGCCGCGGAATGACCCAAAAATTCCGAGGTCAGGTAATGAGTCCTTACAGCATTGTCACTCCAGTAACGAACATGGAAATCCAGCTGTTTAGTTTGAGTCTTATGGTTAGAAGATTCATCAAACAAAAGAACATACTCAGGCGACGAATTTACACAGTCCAGAAGCAATTTCGAAAAGTGAGGAGCAAGCCCAAATGAAGTTAGATAACTGGCTTTTGTTTGACCGCACTTAAATTCTGCAGCTACTTGGCTGTCTGGGAACATAAGTCGAAACAGTTCAGCAGACTTTTCAGCAGATCTGAAACTGTAGTGTGATTCCACAATCTTGAGAGTCACACAGGATCTCTGCCTTCAATCGTTCATTGCTCATCACGAAAACCTATTCAAAGAAAACATTTAAGTTACCATTATGTCTGTAAACATTATGTTCTGTCTGAATAAAAGACAGGTTTCAAAAAAGCAATAATTAATGACATGATAATATAAATAATACTAAACTAAGTTAAAGTAAAAGATGGCAGCATAGTTTGAAAATGAAAGTTATTTTCAGCTAACTGAATTTAGCTTTAATGTTAAAATTTTGATTTTAAAAATCCAAAAAATAATGTATTTGCTGGTAAAATAGGATAATAAGCATACATTATTAATTATACTTTCTTTTTAATCTTTCCTGATCAGATGCCAAAATTCAGATCAATTTTCTGCAGCAAAGCTGTAGTAAGATTCGTGATTGTATAAAACTCTATTTGTAGTTCGAATCATGAGAAAATGAAAATCTCAACTTTTTAATTTAAATAATTCTTTGCTATTTACTGATCTTTAAGCTATTGGCTTCACCGTAAATTAGACGATAGGCTTAATAAAGAGTGGAAAAAAACCGCAAAATGTTATGCACGCTTTAATTTAATGTGTTTTTCTAAGTACCCACATCGTTAACTAAATGAATCGCTAAAGATAAATAATTGTCAACTTACTGGACACACTTGCAGAGCTGGTCGGTGCCGTCTGATTTTGAGCGGGCTGTGGATGTTCTCGATGACGAAAGTAATCAGTTACACAAAGCGCGCATCTTTCAGAAATACTTTTATTTGCCTTTGGTGTCTTTCGGTAACCATGTGCTGTTTCAGAACACTTTCGCCCATTGATGAAAGATTCAGAGATATTTTGCAGGCAGCACATCGTGCCAAATGTTTATTGCTCGAGTCTTTTATTAAACAATCTTTATACTTGTCTTCCTTTAGCCACTTCTCCTGAAAAGAGCACTTCCCGGCATCTTTCAAATTGTTAAGCAGACAAAGAAATGTGGTCGACACGACGAGAGTGAACTCGCGAAAGGCCGAAACGGACGTTCCCGCCGCGAGCGAGACTGGGTAGTCATGTGATTAAAATAGCAATGCAGCGAAAAATCTTCGGTATTTTGCGCCAAAGTCTACTCCGGAAATAAATTTGTTGTAATATTTTATCGATAAAAGGACTTAAAAGGGTCACAGAGAAAATGTAAGGACCTGTGTGAGAATTTGAAAGGACCGCATGGCAAATAAAAGGACTTAAAAGGCCTTTTGGCGAAAATTCAATATAAAAGGACTTAAAAGGACCTTGCAAGGACCTGGGAACCCTGCTACAGGTATAGTAGGACAGAGGATCCGTTTCCCTCATTAACTTAACTCGACATAAAGGATTGAACTTTTGTCTTCATACAGTAACAATGTCGAGGTCTGAAGGTTTGCATCTTCTGTAAGGACGAGGATACTCGTTCAGATATGAAAAGTTATCTTAGTACAGCGCGGAAAAACATACAGAGGTTATTTTAAAGGCAGAACTTGCACACCAATGGGTCTTTGAAATAGTATTTTCTGCATTTTCTGACAGCGCATGTACTAATTTTGCTATTACTAAAGGTTTTATGGTGAGTATTAAAGTGGCAGCACCTCCACTTGTTATTTGCAGAGCTCAGCGATACACAAATTTAGTTTGTATTGTTTAGGATCCTATTAAACGAACGCAAATTGTTTAATATGGGACTATTTTTTGGAACTATTGTACGTGAACATTTGAATGAATCACATTCGGTAATTCGTTTTCCGTTAATATGACCCTTAATAGATGAATTGTCCGTGACCTTAAGCTTTGCATGAAACTCATATTCCCCAAAACCCCAAATATTCAATGAAAGATGTATCCACATAAGAGACATGGAGACCTTACTTGAACGGACTGAGTTTCCTCATCTGCCGGAGGACCCTCCATTTGAACATTTGAACATTTTATTTAATGGCTATAAGCCCAGGGGCATTTTTAGCCATAACCTCACAATCACAAAAAACACAATGACAACTCCATCGCAACAACAAACTCACTACAGGTGACGACAACATAGCAAACACATGCAAATAGACACATGGCACCACGTATAAATACATACAGATCATCCAAACAATGAAAACACCGTTTGAACAAATTTGCTCAAATCAACAAGCACACGCCTGGAACCAACACTCATCAGCTGCTGAAACCCAAATTCGCTCGGATGATATACAAAACACACCGGAAGTAGAGTTCTCCGCGAGGCAACCAAAAAATGGTGGGTACACACAAGCAAATAATGAAATTCATCGCCTACCTCATCTAGATTACACAATGGACATGTTCTTAAATATCTCGGTATACCGCTATATCTTAATTGCTGAATAGGGAGTTTATGACAGCTTAGTCTAAATTTTATTAAGTTTGATCTCAGAGCTGGTGGCAGGTCTATTAAATAGTTCTCGAAAATGAAATATTCTTTAAACATTCTGTAAGCGGTGCAAATCTCATTTGTATATATTTCTTGTTTCCATTTTAGAATAAATTGATCCCTTTAGACGTTGCATTACAATGTTTTTAAAATTACAGGGAGAAAAACTACAGCCAAATTTTCCAAAAGTGGATAAACCTAAGGAATCTAATAGTGAACGTACATAGCTAACCCAGGAAGGTTTACATAGTGGGCTATCAGCTAGAGAATTGCACAGATGAAAACAAGAGAACAGATAGTTTGGGTTCCAGAGTTATGTTCCATGTATAATCTATACCAAAAACACAGTAACCTACACTTTGCAAAAATTGACACAGGAAAAGTGCCCAGTTCACCCAACACCATACATGTTGGCGTGCTAGTTTTCACATTTAATAACATTTTCAAAAATCTCAGTTGCATCCTATCACACATATCAAGAGATTCAAAAGCCCAAATTTCACTTCCATACAACAAGATAGGTTTTATGCAACTGTCAAATAGGTTAATTTGAGTGTCTAAAGGCAAGTCTAGTTTTCTACATTTCTTAATCAATGAAAACATAGCTTTGTTTGCCAGTACACACTGTAATTTTATAGCTTTATTAAATTTGTTATTATAATTAAAAACTGTTCCTAGGTACTTATACTCCCATACCACTTCAATTGTTTTTTCATTGAAGGAAAGATGTGGAACTTTTCTAATCTTTCCACGTGAGAAAATCATAGTTTGTGTTTTTTCAGTATTTAGTTGAAAGCCATATTTTTTGCAGTAAACATTTAAAGCATCTAATGCTTTCTGCATATCGCTGGCAGTTTCAGCAAGTATAACAGTATCATCAGCATACAAAAGCAGGAATAAGTACAGATAATGACCAGCATTGCAAAAATCATGTTCATTAGCTAGGGTGTGAGGTAATACCAGACCATCAACATACTGAGAAAGAAATTCTTTTAAGTCATTTAAAAACAATGAGAAAAGTACAGGCGACAGGTTTTCTCCCTGCCGTACTCCAACATTACAGGTGAAGAAAGAGGATAGTCCATACTGTGTTTTAACACAGGACTTTGCCTTATGGTAAATATCTTTTATTATGTTTAACACTTTCCCGCCTATGCCATGGCTAATCAATTTTTCCCAGAGTATATGCCTTTGTACATTGTCAAAGGCCTTCCTGTAATCAATGAAAGTGCATAGCAGTCTTTTCTTGCACTTTAGATAAATATCAATCAGGCAATGCAACGCAAAAATATGGTCGACAGTGGAGTTATTTTTTCTGAAGCCTGCCTGTTCTTGTCCTAGTAGATTGTTGACTTCCAAAAAGGTGTATAACCTTGCGTTAATGATACTGGTAAATAGCTTTCCAATGCAGCTCAATATGGTTATTCCTCTATAATTATCAACATTTAAAGTGTCACCTTTACCTTATACAGTGGGCAGATTATTCCAATAGACCAAGCTTCTGGAACCTTACCAGACTGTAGAAACAAGGTTGAACAATGATGTTAATATGCTTACTAATTTTGGAGAAGAGGCTTTGAGAAATTCATTTAAAATCATATCAACCCCACAAGCCTTATTGTTTTTTAACCTACCAATACCTGATTGTACCTCGTCAATAGATATCTCTTTATCCAATGAGTCATTAATAATTAAATCACCATTTATATCTAAGGGGCATGTATCAGGTAGGATATCCTCATCAGGAATGTTTCCTAGTTTTTCAAAATGGCACACAAATTCCTCATGGGATGGTATATTGTCCACTATATTTCTATTTGTACCAGCCGAGTTAAGAAGCTTCCAAAATGACTTAGGGTTTTTGCATCGCATAGTTCGTAGCTTCTTGTGTAATATGACCCTTAATAGATGAATTGTCCGTGACCTTAAGCTTTGCATGAAACTCATATTCCCCAAAACCCCAAATATTCAATGAAAGATGTATCCACATAAGAGACATGGAGACCTTACTTGAACGGACTGAGTTTCCTCATCTGCCGGAGGACCCTCCGGATGAGAGGTCTGGTGCTGGGGTCCTCCTGCCAACACTCCTGGATGAGACGCACAAAGCTGAGGAGGACTGACTGGTACTCGCTAACGATCTCGCCAATGGCTGGACGGAATACCTTTCCACCTTCTGGTGCCGCCACCCGGCTAATGATGTCTGCGAAAAGAAAGGTTGAAGGCAAGCTTAAGGTAGTGTAAATACACGGTAAGATTCTGAACTAGCCAGTTAATGCTGTCAAGAGGTGATAACAATTTGAAGAAGGTGTGGTTTGGCGCTGAGCCGCAGGTTCAATTCTCGGTAAGATCCAGAAGAAGACGTGGTACGTAGTCTAGATGCAGTTTACAATGTGCAGACACTACAAGAAGTTAAGGAGTGTGTTTACAGTTTACAGTATAGGCACGACTGTGAAGTTGTCTTTAACAGATAGTTTATAGTGTGCAGACGAGGTATGACTGTTAAGATGTTGTTTACAGCTGGACATAATAAGAATGTAGCATGGGAAGGAGGGTGACGAGATGCAGACCCCACAGTGGTTACTATTTACCTTGGTCTCATATGTAACAGACCTCCACAACCTTCACACCTGTGCGAATGTGTGTGCGCCGCGCACAGGAATCTTATCCATTACCCCATGCGAGACCCAGTGATCATTAAACCTCTCAATCACAAATGATAAAGATTGCAGAACAAACATGTTCGAGGGGCAATTAAAGGAAACGCCGGGCAAACAATTCCTGCTCATGGACTCCCAATATACCGAAGGAGCTGGCCCTTTGTTTTTGCTGATTTAACTGGGATCACAAAGGAATAAATACTTTGACAACCAGGACGGTTACTAACCAATCTCAAAGGAATAGGTATCTTGCCAACCATGAGGATTACTATCAAGCAAGGGAATTTCCATGTCTAGTTTCATTTGACTGCCCCTTAAAACAACGATTTGTTAGTGATACATCGGGTGGCGACAGGCCAGGTGGGTTGGGGACTAAACTGAACTCACTCTTGGACGAGAGGCCGAGGGTGGACTGCTCGATGTCGTAGGCGCTGTTCTTGCACAGGATCTCCTTCAGCACGATGGCGAGTGAGTAGATGTCGCCCGCCGGCGTGGGGACAACTCTCTCGTCCTTCAGCAGCGATCGCAGCGCTTCTGGGGCCGTCCAATACAGTCCTGACAGGGCGAGAGAAAATACAACAGTGTTGTTCTAGTCAGGACAATATCAGTTTAAAGAAAAATACAACATCTTCACGCTGAAGACAAGACCGTTGTAGCAGGTTCCTCCCCCAGAGGGCTAGAGAACATTTCACTGTGTTAGATGACAGACGACTTTGCCCCACCAAAGGAAAGACACCGATATTGTAACAGACACTCCTTGAAGGCCGATATGAATTCTGATGATAGTTACTTCCTGCAATGGGGATTGTCGTTTAAGCAGACGAAACAAGACGATGATACAGCAGAAACAGCGATGTTGAATTTCAAGGAAGAACAATGAAAGTCATTGCTACATCAAATCCCTGGTTACTTGTTACTGTAAACACAGGTTGTTGATATGAAAACCAACTATTCATTATTTAACTACTTTTTTCTTTGTTTTGTCGCCAATCAGATTTTCCTGATTTTCCTGGCATCACTTCATTTTTGTTTCTAATACTATTAGCGATTGTATGGGCAACGTTTCCTCGCCTGTTAGAACCGTTACGACAAACGCAACATTTCTGCGAAAAGTTTTCTTTCTTACTCTCTCTCGCACACACGCCAACCCAACTGCCACACCCCCTACCCCCTAGCCCCTACCCCTTCAAACGAGCCACTGCGTCAGAGGCAGGAGCACCGTTCACTTTCCCGATGATGATGGACCCTGCGAACACCCGGATACTGACTTTCATACCGCGCTTGCTCGCTCAGGCCCTCGGGTGGCTTCTCTCCCCTGAGCAGCGTCTGACGCCAAAGCCGGACAGCTTGCATGTCCACCGGTTATCCAGGAGACAGTTGGCACTGGTCAGGTTGCCGTGAACTTTCAGTTCCGATCCATGGATGTAGTTCAAACCCTGGAAAGGAAAATGAGAAACCAATAGAGGTTTACTAACAGTGATTTCGTAGGTGCAGCTTTCTAGAACAGCTGTGGACACGGTCGAGTGTTGGACATTTGAAACAATCGGGATCAACACTAGGAAGAGCCAAAAGGTCGGTAATTAGAGCAAAGCTGTCCGAACTTAAAGGTTCGCATAGCTGTAGGTTCGAGACCCATGAGTGACGTACACTTTTCTCATAAACATCATCCGACATCAGACTTCCTCAAGCTGTACTCCGTTCATCCGGATCTTCGCTTTACTAGCTCCAACGATGCTGGCCATGGCCTTGTTCTTGTTTGTGCCGATTTCCACCCCGTACACGCCTGCACTGGCGGTGATATTGTCGGCGAAGTTTGTAAACGATATAAACCTTCTGACTTATTACCAGACCTTTCATACCATTGATCTTAATGGCTTGGGAATCGTACTTCCGAAAATTTTTAGACAGTACTATAAATCTTATCAGAATCTTCCATATACAGACTTACCGTGCATATATCCAAGGCGATGGAGAATTGAAACAAACTGTCCAGCTCGTAATTATTGTAGCTGTTATGAATGACATCCTGTAATGCAACAAGAATCATCATGCACGGATTGACTTCAATGAACAGGCAAGCTTTATATTTAACAACACCCAGTGGAATCATTACAAAACACACATTGACACTTATCTGCACCAACCAAACGCATAAACTAGTGGTCAGGGTAATAGGGGGAGGATAATGATGATGACGATGATGTAAAATGTGGATATCTAAGCATCCATCTTTAGTGCTCAAGCAGTTGAATAGCACCCGACAGTGTTATCACTTCGTGCTAACGGATAAAATTCAGTGCAACTCTAGGCTGACAATACCAAGAAAATCAAAAAAATGATCCACTGACAATCGCACCTGAACGCTGCCTTTGTTGCAGTATTCCCACAGAATGCACAGGTTGGGAGGATCAGTGCACACACCGAAAAACTGAGTCAGGTTCGGGTTTTTGCTGTGAGTCAGCTGCAGAAAGATACAAGTGCAATGTTATTATTATAATTGTTATGGAAAGATGCTACATTCTTCACTTCTTTAAAATAAATAGTTTGTACAAATTGAATTTTATAGAAAGTAGTCTTACCAAATGCAACTCTTCCAACAGCTTCCGGTCAAACCGGATATTCTTTTTCCTGATCATGCGAACCACAACCCTCTCGTTTCCATACATTGCAGTTTTGCAGTAGTAGGCCTGATGGGAAGGGACGTTGAGACGGAAGGAAGAATTTACGGACGAACAGCCGCCATGATCGTCAGAGTTCACAGTTGAATGACTTCCGTTATGCTGCAAAGGGTGTCGGATACTTGTTAAACTACAAATGCAAATCACAATGTACGGGTGGGATTTTTTTCCATCTATTTTTCTCATCGTTTATTTCTATTTTAGTAACATTTTTCATTAATCAGATCGATTTTATACTCTATTATTTTTTTCCCTTTCCATTTCCTTTTTATTTCTTGTCATCTTGTTAAAAACGAATTAGTTGCAGAGTTAGTTTTGTGCATCATAGCGTGTCGCTGTTAGCTGATATTTTTTATATTTCAGTTTCTTGTGTTTTATTGTTTGCTGGCCACGCAAACAGAGCTGCCTGTATGGACTGTGATGCTGCAGGATCCACGTTTGCTCACGTTTATCCCTGTTTTTAGAAACTAATGTTTGGTTTGTTCCCAAGCGAAAATGATAAACACACATATTTAAAGCAATACATGTGTATGACAACACGCAAATTCAAAACAATGTAGATCATTCCATAAAAGGTTAAGATCAGGCGAATTGCTCAACACCTCGCTAGGTGCTACATGGATGCCTGATGTGAAGTAAATAAAATGCTCCTGAAGATGACTGCTATACTTTCACCATCCAGCTAGCGCCTTGCTAAGGTGTTGTGCGTTTGGAACAATGAGCCACTCACCCCCGTTATCATTTGATCGCGTGTCTCGAACTTGAGGTCTTTCCACAGCACGCGCCAGGTTTTGCTGTACAGCTTCTGCTCCTTCTTCCACCACCTGCACCTCACGGAAAATAACAGGAAATCTTTCTCTCCTGTTTCTGTCTCGCTGAGAGCTCAGCACAACAACAGGTAAGGCATCCTTTCGATTTTTTTAACTTTTACATTTCACCACTGAACACAGTACCACGTGCAGTTACATGTGAAAATACTCTCTATCTCTCTCACACACACAGAGTAAATATAATATTATTGTCTGAGATCCAATGGACGCTAATTGTCAGTTAATGTGACAGTTATAATCCTCATCCTCATCTCTACATGGTACAAGAACCCCCATCCACCCCTCTATCACTTCCACCTGTTGTCATCACAATACCTGAAAAGGATGAAAAAGACGATGACGACGGCCAACATGACGCTGACGAGGACGGCCGGGATGACGGTCTTGGCAGTTGAGTCTGAAACACACGTGACCACATGTACATCATGGCACGCTTACGGGTTTTAAAAAAGTTTTCACTGCTACAAGAAAATAGCGGTACAAATCAGCCTGTAATACCCCTTCCCCAAATACCCTGCTTCCCACGAAAAAAAAAAATCAAACCCAAACAAACAAAAAGCATCCGCCTGAGAAAAGCTATACCAGTAGTACCCGAGCACGGGACCAGTCTGACTCCTCACCTGGAACTACACAGTATTTTTAAACCTCGCTCTAAAATCGATGGTCGAGGTTGTTAGCCACTCATTCTGTGCAAAACAAACTGCAATCTAAAGCTGTTGAAAGGAGGGTCAAGACAACTGCAACCAACTATCACTTCATAAGTAAAACATGCTTATAATTGCTCTAAATGTACACACACAAAAAAAAATCATGAAGTAAAGGGCAGACAAGCGACGTGTCAGCACAAAGACTGCTGGACGAGCAAACACGTGAAAAAATGAAAGGCTCATACGGGTGTCTATTTCAGTTGGCAGACGACAAACATCACCACTGCCCTCGTTACAGACCTGTTCCGTTCTCCTCCTAGCGGGCAGACTAGTCCTGCATAAATCCTCTGAATCGGCGTGGTGACTGTGACACACAACTGACTGGGAAATGAAGAATAATGGTGGTCATCAGGTTGACAGTCATTTTGTCCACTAGTGATGTATCCGGAAGTGAATAAAATGGCTGATTGTTAATAAAATTCAGCTGGATAGCTTGGATAACTGGATAGCCACTACACTTCAATGATAGACAGTGTAAACGAGTTTTTTTTATAATTATTATTTGGAAGTCCGTTCCGCAGGCCACGTTATCGCATTGACGAGAATCTCGCGCAGACGGTGACGAGACCTGTGCGAGTTAAGCGCGACAAGCAAGTCCAGACAGAGGCTCCCCGCGCTTATCTGCCTTCCTATCGTTCCAGCGATAGCAGCTGATCGACCACAGCGTGTTGTCTCGTTGCTAAGGGCAACTCATCCATGATCAAACGAGGCTGAACTGACGGCAGGGCACACACGACAAGCGCCCACGTGCATGTCGTGTTTCTTTGATCAAGTGCAACCGGTTAAAAAAAAAAAAAAAAAAAAAAAAAAAAAAAAGAGCGTGAGAAATGGACGGGTATGTAGGTTCAGCTGCCGGGACGGACTGAGTGGCTGTTGTTTGTTTACTTTCTGAACAGCCTGAAAGCAGTTAGTGCGTATCCAGAAACAGACTCTTCAGACCCACATGCGGGGACTGTATTTGTTCTGCCTCGGAGGGACAAGGTGATTGAACGGCTTGGGACGACAGGGACAGTCGTAACCCTGTGAACTAGAGAGTAGCTAAATGATATTTTGTGCCTGCATGTTACAGACTTTCTCTCATTCCGCCAGATGAAAGCAAAAGTGACTGGGAGGAGGTGGGGCGGCGGGGAATGGGGTGGTTAGATAGGACAAGGAAGTGAGGTGAGAGTGGCGACGTAGGTAGGGGGAAGGAATCAGTGTTTTACGTGTAACCAGTAACCAAAGCAATGATACGACAAAACAGCCGGCCTTCTAAATAGCAGCCACGTGCAGCGAGACAACAGCGAGCCTACGACGAGACTGAATCACAAGACACTCAATGCTTGCAGAAAAGAAGAAAAAAAGTGATACAACGATGATAATCTTGATGGAGACAATGACGACGATGATGGCGATAACGAATCAAACGATGATGATGATGATGGAGGAGGAGGAGGAGGAGGAGGAGGAGGAGGAGGAGGAGGAGGAGGAAATCAGTGAGGAGTTGTACCGATCTCTTCAGCACGTGGTACGTAAACGTGTTTTTAGATGTTCTGGGTGCAAGTACTCTACTGACACCAAACCCGAGTGGATAATACTCATCCTTTATCGAGATACATTTCTACAATCATCATCCAACTAAAGAGATAAAACATACAGAGCAGGAAATGCACATGATTACGATTACATTATAAAGGTTACAGCCAGTAGGAGAGCTGGGACCATGTAGGGACCTATTGGTAGACATTTAGGTCGAAGCATTTTAAATAAAATGATTTAACTACATCCTTAACGAAATAAAATTTAGTGATTGCTTTACTTTCTGGGCACTTCTCGTTTCGGAAGCCACACACCGGACTGTCCAGTGGAATATACCCTTCGCTGTAGGACATTCCATTGCCCCAGTGAATCTCCAGGACTCCGTCAGGATATGTCTGAAAGAGGAACGGACAAGCAAGCCATGGGTCATTTGGTGATTAGAGGGGCATTCAGCTCACCTGGATTACCATTTTGTACAGACAGTCCCACAGTAATCAAGTTTTTTTTTTTTAACTCACTACGCAGACACGCAGACACGCAGAAATAGGACAAATACAACCGCTGCACACATTTGTACACCTAAACATCACTAATTATATTTGAGACAACATTAGTCGTGCCTTATAGCAGAGAATATCCTTACAATATTAGTGATGCTGTTGTTGTAGAAGTTGTGAGCTATTTGCATGATGACACGGAAAGATCCGTCCAAATCCATGTCCCAGACCAGGTAACTCGGAAGACGATCTGCTTCGTTGTCCAGGTGCACATAGCCTGTCATACCTGTACAGGTAATTGTGGATCAATGTACGTGTGACTGACAAAATACAGGGAGCAGCTAACCGGGTGTGTTGATGATGCCAGGAGAACACGGGTACTTACCATTAAATCCGATCTCAGTGGAGGTTTTGAAGATGTTGGCGCCGTCCACGGTCTGGTTCCGCTGCCGAGTGATGTTGGCAGCCAGGCAGTACAGGTAGAAGGTGTCGTGTAGGAATCTCGCATACCTGTCAGGCTGTAATAAGCGACTTGCTCACTTACACTGTGTAATGTTGAGTGAAAATAAATGTGTCAAAATGAGACTAGGTCTATGTGTGTAAAAATTATGACCATGTCTATGTGTTGTTGCCTGTCAGACATTGTTGTTGCTTTTTTATGAGTTTCCCGCTCCCGGGATCGTTTTCCACCTTTACTAGGGACAGGAAAGTTTCAGGCAATCAGAGTGCATGACAGGTATCGGGGTTAATCTAAATACTGTCGTGAGAAACACTTTTTGTGTAAATTAAATACCTGGGAAACTCAGTCAGCCTGTGGCATCATGCTGTTTGTGTCTGATTGAAGTAAGATGAATATTTAAGTGAGGAAAAAAATCGAAATTTTAAATATCAGTTTTTTTTTATAGTTTATTTGGACTCAGCAGCTCCAGACAGATCAGCTTCCCAGCATTCTCAATTTTGTATCGCAGAAAATATAAACATTATTGCATTATAACTTCGCTATGGAGCAACGCTATGTTTATTCCGATATACAACAGAAGAATTTGAGTCACTTTCGCACATAAGATTAATTTGTACATTAAATTGCACTGAGATGTTTTTCATGTCAATAAATAAATTACAAAATATTTTCTCTCGGTTTACAGCAGATTTAACAATCTTACTTTTCACTGCTTTCGAGAGGCTTTGAACTGTTGACACATCCTTCGTACAATCTTACTGGCTAAAATGTTCCCGTCCTTATTTCAGATGGTGAAAAAACTTTCGCCTCACGTGCAGCTTCCCCCACACTTCATCTGCTCACAGCTGTTTAGAGATGCTTTCTATAACACTTTTGGAGACATTTTTGTCCATTCCCCTCTCATCCTGTGCGCGTGTTTTTGGTGCGAAACTTCAGGAGGGAAGCTTCGGGTGGTGTGGGTGCTAGCTATTGATTCCCCCCTCTACAGAATATTGTTGCAAACCCTAAAATACAGCTTGCATTGATCAGTCATCTGCCAGCAGCAGGCGGTGCCGGTGGTGTAAGGGGTGCAGGACCGTAGTGTTTGTGCCGACAAGCTGTTTGACAAGCGATTAACAGACAAACCCATCGCTAAGAATTTTGGGTGAGTTCGAGTTTTTGTTTTCTGCAACATCGGGTATGGAACGGTAGTGATCGACAAGTGCGAGGCTGTGAGCTCTTGCGTTGGAAATGTTTTAATAATTTTTTCACTCAACTGGGGACAAGCTTTGAAAGGGGATGGGAATCTGAATCACTTCTCTGCCCCTATTTTATCGTCCGCCTGCTAGGAGGTCTCGTTAGAGGATTTTTGTTTGGGGAGGGGATTCTACCCTCATTTATTTAATTTTGTGCTTGTTGATGTGTGCGCGAGTATGCGACGTGTAAACATGATGACTAGGTGTATGTGTACAAATAAGTAAACTGAAGCCTACCATTTCGAAGGTGGGCATGTTGGGATGCTGCCCGAACACGCGGACAGAAGCGTTGTAGGCATCCACCGTGTTGTCGTAGTACTCCAGCATGAACGAAAAGGTGAACTGGACGAGAAGAAAGATGGACTTGACTGAGACATCAGACTGGCTGGCATTTTGACATTCATTATCATTACTATTTTTTTTTAATTTTTTGCTCATTTATCCTAGGGAAGATAATCGATATTGAAACAATAATGATTAAGATAACACAAAAAAAAAAAAAACCAACCAAAAAACAACCCACACATAGAGGACGGGAGAAATTAGAAGGTTGGTGTTGGAGAGAGAAGTGTGTGTGTGTGTGAGCGAGAGAGAGAGAGCAGTGTATAATACAGAAATATTCTTTGGCTTGCACCATTCGCAATTAATCAGTGGAAACTCAGGAGGAGCAGATCAAAGCTGCTAGTGACAGTGACAGTGACAGTGACACAGGTGTAGTGACGTCAGTTACTTACATACAGCAGGTTTTTGTAAGCTTGGTATGCATCGCTGTCGCGGCCATCCCCGCGCTCCCACAATCCTTTGCCCTGCAGTAGCTTGACGAAGCCGTCTTCGGCAATCATCTGGCGGGTGAACAGGAACTGGAAGTCCCCTGACGTCATATCCATGTCATGCGCAGCCAGCATGTATGTGCGAAGCTCCTCCATCGGCACAATCAGAAACACGACTGGAAGAGAGTGTGAGAGAGAGTGAGTGTGAGAGGGAGAGAAAGAAGAAGAAGCTGGCCACAAACTACGTAGACCTTGACCGATCAGTCACGTGACAACAACGAGAGAAAAAAGCCAGTTACACACCTGTTATAGTCTGAACCGACTATCTACATAACAGAAGTGCACATTTATGAGGGAAATAGTGTGTGTCTGATTGGATGGGTGAGATAGCAATATGAACGAGAAGTATGCAATTATTTATTTAAAAAAAACTTCACATTGATGTCATAGAAATGAAATTGATGTCACAGACAGGAATTGATGTCATAGAAATGAAATTGATGTCACAGACAGGGATTGATGTCATAGACTATGTGTGCGTCATCCGCAGTGAAGAATGACGTACACCCACAATACACCGCGGTGTTGCTCACACTCTGGGACTTCCTTCATTAACGATGAAAGTGTTATTATCCTCATCTTTATCCCTCCGGTTAACTCCAAGTGGCTGTCTTAGCACAAACAGTTTTTCACCAGGAGGTAAAGGTGAAGGTGCAACGCTGTAGTCATAAGGTCACGGGGTTAGTGGAAAGGAAGGTAGCGAAGTAGGGGACATGGGCACTGCCCTCGAAAAAGCTCCCCTGCAACTGACTTCGTGTATTTATAGATATACCCGGGGTAGCTGGGCGTACTTACTTCTCGCCTCTCCCTTGATGAAAGCATACATGCGCCTGATGCTCTCGACTGTTAGCGAGGTGTTAACTCTGTCAAAATGCCGGGCGAGGAAAAACTCCGAGTTGTCTAGGATCTCTTTAAAGTAGTCCGCAATCCCTTCTGTCATCCCCCCTAATGTGGAGATTATGGAGATAGTGTGCCAGTCGAGATTCCTGCAGACACTGAGCAGCAAGTTGCCTGTAAACACACACACAACACTTGAATTAGGAGTAAAAACCTTCTATCAGGCTTAATGAACGATTTAATTTTTTACGTGTCGTGCGTGCGCCATTAAAACTGAGCCTAGGTTTGTTTTTGGAATTAGAAGCACATCATTGAGGGACGAAATCTGAATCCATCACACACACACATATAAAATCATTTGTTTATTTGCTGAGTGGACAAGACAACAGACACTAGGGAAGCCACTCACCGAGGCTGGACAGAGGCGGCAACGTTCTCACCAGGGTGGAAGCCCTCGTCTTGTTGTCCAGCGTGTGCTCGTTGGAGATCCAGCTGAAGACAGGAACGTTGAAAAAGGATCCCAGGTCCGCTACCGGAATCATTGCTTTGAAAGACAATAAAAAAATCTTTTTGTAACGTTCTTGTTCAAACAAGTTTTATAATCTCTCTACCCTTTTATCATCTACATAAATTTGTGTAATGGGAGATTATAAGGGCGTCGAGGAGCAATTTTGCACTTCATGGTTGAGTGATTCCAGCTGCGTCACTGGCACATTGACAAGCCCCGCAATTACCAGGGTGTTATTTACTTCTCCTAGTCACAAATGTCCACACGTGGATGGCTGTCTGCCCTCTCGAGCCAACATTAAACTTGCTGGGTCACGTGATGCGAGTCAGCAGTCCAGCAGACGTAAAAGTTTGTTCTCCAAGTTTTTTTCTTTTAACATGGGCTTGTTGGACAGAGGCATTCATGGAGAGAGAGAGAGAAGGGAGAGAAAGGGAAAGAGACACACTCACGCACCCCCTAACACACACATACACAGACACATACACGCACCCCCTAACACACACACAGCACTGTACATGGATCAAACAACACAAACTCTACAGTAATTTAGCTGAATGATGGCCTGATCGCCATGTCTTCCCCTCCTCGAACACACCATTCTCCTCACCACCACTAGCAGCACAATAAAACCCTGCAATCACGATTGCTCTAAGCACATTTCGCACAACGAAGGAAAAATAAAACTCCCATCATGCCTCCTCAGGCATCCAGTCAAATCAGTTTGAGTAGATTGACAAGCGCTGGTTAATTACGATATCGAAACACTCGCCTTCACGAATATTACAATCGTAGTTTGCTGGATGTCGGTTGTCACCTGCACCTTCCCGTCGTCACCACACCCGGATCCCACTCTTTTTTGTGCTGTTATCTAATCACCCTCTCCCCTACCCTCCCCATCAACATCAACAGCAGCGAATTCTCGAGAATACAGAAGGAGAAAGCGAGAATTATTCGTTATACCTTCTATGTTTTCACGCTGTTAGCTTAAGCATATCATTTACTTTCCATTAGGCGGAAATTCCCTCGGCGGAGATTGCTTCAGGAATTTGCACTTAATGGCCTGATGATGAATTTTCTTTCCTAGTATCGATGCCAGTGTCTAGACGATGGAGCTGAGAGGAAGGTGTATGCGGCAAGTGGTTTAATTCGCCTGCAACTGCCGCTCACTACATCAGTGAAACTGCAACCACCATCACTGTTTCTCTCACTGGATCTTTGATGTGCACGTGGCTTTCTGCCTGATTGGCTGAAGAAATGAATGTCTGGCACATGAAACTTTAGGAGTATTAGGAGCATGCACAGACACGAACTACAGCGACTGGAGGCGCTAAGGGCGTTAAGGAGGATGAACACACCCTCCTACAGAACTGCGCAGCAAACCTCCCCCAGTCCAACCAGCTGGCAGAATGGGTATCAGACTCCTTAGAGGGTGGGGGAAGGTAAGGCAGCGAGGGAGAGAAGATGGGCACCTCAAGTAAAAGCTGGCCTAGAGAAAAGGGAAGTTTCGAACCCCGTCACAACGACCTGAAAAGGTTAGGGGATGACCTTTATCTTGCCTATTGAACCATACTGAGCAGAGATGGAAAGACAAGTGTATTAAATACTTTTGTTTTCGGTTGCATCAACTGTCGCTGCCTAAAAAATTTAATAAAAACTAAATATAATTTGAGCCCAAAAATGTTTTTTTCACACAGGTGAGAGAGGAATAGAGAGAGGGAGGGCGAAGAAATGAAATATAAATGGTTGAATATGAAAGTGGTGGACAGCTTTCTTGCTGAGAGTGTTCCAAGAGCCAGATCTGACAAGCAGGTTAGAAATGTCAAGAAGGTTTGTTCATGTGACTAGTGAGCCTAGCAAGATAATGAGGACAAGCATAGCCGACAAATGAGGACACATTGGATGAGGTTCAAACCTCAATGGAGTCTGGGAGCGGGCGGGGAGGCAGTCCCGAGATGAACAGGTTTAAACATAAATGCTTGACCTCAGCTGACCTGGCAAGGTACTGGCTGAGTGAGATCCGGGAGAAACGATCCTTGATTTGGCCACAAAGGGGGACATCGTGTCGCAAAGTACATACGTGACGTCACACGGTGACGTGTGTCCGGTCTTACCAGCCGCTGGACGCTTCCAGCCTCCCTGACACGAGAAGGCAACCGGGGATAGAGCGGGTGGTGGCAGATAACTGGGCACAAGATGGCGCTGTCCTCGATTGCTTTGTTTGTGGCTGATGATCTGGCGAGGGGCTAGCAAAGCCCAAAATGCGTTATTGACGAAGTTGAATGCCTTTCTTGGCGATTTATCTCGCCTTGATGAGGGCTCCCATTTCCGTTCCAACCGTGTTTTGTTTGTTTTAGATCCTTATTTTTTAAGGGAGAAAATAGAGGAGGATGAGAAGCCTCTTTCTAAATATCTGTTCCTGGAAAAGGAAAGTCGCTAAGATGCGTCAAATGCGTGCTGAAGAGCAGAGTTGATGGAAGATAGCATCCATGCTATTAGTGGGAAATAACTTCGAAGTGTTCATGGGAGATAACTTCCGTGCTTTTAGTGCAAAGTACTCCAACACACGATAAAAATACTAGAGGCCAGAATAGAGATACTGCAGGGACGTGATAAAGATACTGGAGGACACACGAAAGGTACTACAGGACACTACAGAGATACTACAGGACATGAGAACAACTCTGCAGGACACAACAGAGATTATTGCAGGGCTTGATAACGATAATAGAGAACATGATAACGACACTGCAGGACACAATAGGGATTACTGCAGGGCATGATAACGATAATAAAAAACATGATAACGACACTACAGGACCCTAGGGATGCTGAAGGATGTAACATACTGTCCTGTGCAGGCTACGCCACACAATGGAGACACTTCAATGGATGCACTGACGGACAGACGAGATGACAGCGACAATGACTTTCAGATCAGATGATAAATATCATACAACTGGTTACACTGACGGAGACTTGTGAAGAACAAGCAGTTCACTCTTCTTATTCTCTGCCGGACACTCACCGCTCGTGCATGGTGGTCCAATGATGACGTCAGGGATGACCACGCGGATGACCTCGACAAGTCGACCGAGACTCAGCTTGGGGCTGCACGCGCAGTCGATCCACGTCACGCTGAAAGACAGAAATGGGAGGCTACTAGAGAAGGCTAGTGGAAATAATTTAAAATTGTATTACCTATCTTAAAGTGGGATCATTGTTGGTATCGTCAGCACAAACAGGCAATCCTCCTCCTCCTCCTCCTCCTCATCATCATCATCATCATCATCATCATCATCATCATCAATCAATCAATCAATCAATCAATCAATCAATCATCATCGTGACTGTGCTTTTATCACGGAGTTTCTGCATTTTGTCTTTCCCTCATGGCACTAAATATTTTCCTCTTTCATTTTTTAATTTTTATTCTATCGCTTTTGATCGCTTATCTCTATTTCTCTCTCGCTTTTTTTTTTATTTGTCCAGTAGGTTGCTGAGCAATGGCAGCATACATTCATACATTCTCATTACTTTAGCACACACATCATCGAGCTACAGACCTGTCATGTCCGCTTCTGTGTTGTATTTTACGAGCCTCGTCTCTTGCAATTAATTTTGCGAGTAATTTGTGATTTCAAAAAGCAAGTCAACCAATCAACCAATCGATTGACAATCATTTCTGTCAAAGTTACTCGGAGTTTTTATATTAGTTCATTTAATCACTGCTCGCTTGGTGTCACGTGTTCACCTCCAAAAGCTAACATGTTTATATCTGCAGCATCAGTTCTTGTCCCACCTGAAATTACTACTTTCTTTTCTTGTACGGGTTCATGCAGCTGGTGCTGCATTTTTTTCTAAACAAATTTCAGGGTTTTTTTCACCCAGAACCCATTACTACTTCCTGTGTCGAAGCGCTATTTCTTATGGTCTAGTTAAATCTTCGTTTCTGCTTCCTGTCCTTTCTGTTTCACGTAAAAGCAATTATCCACTGTGAAGATTTTTCTCAGTTATGTGTTGAACCCTGGAGCAGTTTAGACCACGCTTCCCACATATCATTTGTCAGTATTAATATATCTCTGTCTCTCTGTCTCTGTACACTCTTTGTGGTTTCCCGTAACCTGTCTGAAATTAATTGCGTGCGTGTTCAAAGAAAAAACTCGATCTAAATGATTGATTGCCTTTACAATCGAAGTCGACATCATAAACAAATCTTCAGATCGCCCCAGCTTGTCCTCACCCATCGGGACAATCCATTTCGCTCTCTTTTTTCCACGTCAGCTGCGGCCCCAAAGTCCGGGTTGCACGTGCAGTTGCGTGTTACAGACCGAGTGGCCATGCTGTCCCACAATCCCATCATCCCTTGCCGTCCACATCGAGCGGGTTTCGGCAGTTCGGCTCACGATGGCGCCAGTTGGGGGACACGTAACGGCCTTAACGGCCCGGGGATGGGGCACGAAGACGTCCTCATCGCCAACCCATTCAGAAGCGCAAATTGCAGGCAGCCCAATCCTCCGCACGAGATCGAATTAAGAGATGTTTCTCGCCTCAGCAACAGGAGAGTAGCCGGAAACTGGCGCTGATGTGACGTGCGCCTTGTCTTTCAAGTGACGTGCTTTCCAGTCGTGTTCACGTCGTTAACTGTGGAAGTCGTTGGGTGCCAATGTCACCTAACACGGCGCGGACAAATCACATCCTGACAAGAGCAGTTTTCTCTCCTTGGGAAACGTTTCCGCTTTTTGTTTTGTTTGCCCTTCTTTTCTTGCTGGCAGGATACGTTGGGGAGGGTTTTTTTTTTCTCCCAAGATTCCCCGATGGTGGAGTGTGGAAAGGGGTGGGGGAGACCCTCGCTGGTTGTCGTAAATTTGAATAGATCACTTTCGATCTAGTCCCTCCTCCATTCCTCTCTCCTCTCTTCCCATAGAATCCGTGTAATGTGTTAACAGAGCCTCGACTGCGTTTTGTCTTCATCTTCCCGCCGACAAGAAATGTGTGTTGTTTAAACAAAGCTAATCGGGGTGGATTTATGGACCCACTGCTTTGCTCTACGGTGCTTTTTTGAAGAAGAGGAAGAAGTAGAAAATGCTGGCGATGGTTGTGACGATTCTGCATCTGATGCTGACGGCAATGAAGAGCTGATTTTTAAACACTTTATTCTTTATTACATTTGCGTGTCAAAACTGTCATGCTCGAAACTGCATTACAACACCTTTACTCTCGTCATTTTCACCTTGATGTAAGCTTTCCAATGTTTAGAAAGGAAAGGTCTCACCAGCCATAATCATCGGTTAATTTGTCGACATTGCCATCAAGATGGACAGACAGGCATGGGTGGTTGAACGTATGTATGCATTCAGATCCTCAAACAGCATAGATATACATCGACAAACGTCGGAAACAATGTTCGATCAAAATTATACTAAAAGTCTGAAAATGCATGCACCCGGAGATATGACCCTAATCTCTGTGCGTGTGCGTGCGTGCGTGTGTGTGTGTGCGTGCGTGTGCGTGCATCATTGTGCGCATGCGTCATATGTACCTCGTTACCTCGCCTGGTGATGTCGGGTAGGCGGCCATTAGACGATTTCACGTAAGCTACATTCATTGTGTGAAAGCCAGCTTTACCTCTTCATGAAATGTCAGGAAACTTGAGCTAAGTGCTTTCGCCTCAGTTTGTGCATAACCGCCGTGAACAATGAATCAAACAATAAAAACAACAACAACAACATCATCATTGATTGTTCACTGCTGACACCTTTGCTGGAAGCCTGTCTAGCTACTTGCTCAACAGCTGCGGATATTTTATTTTCTCTGGCTTTTCAGACCATTCTGTTCGTCCTTACCCTGGCTGTTGCACATGAATATATTATGCAACATGTACTTCTAGTTCGAGCCATCTGCAAACAGCATTAAGCTTTCTTCTCTTCCCGAACATCTACAGACAAAAGTCTTCACACACATGTCCGACAAAGACATGCACCCATTAATTAAACATTTGTGAACTTTGTTTGCCTTCTGTCGGCCGGGGGCATCATTTACAATGTCCTCCTGCCCCAGAAAAACCGTTACAGAAGTCCTACCTTTGATCTGACTGGACAGACATTCAGGAGAGGTTTCCCGTGAGCACGTTTCGCCTTTCCTCACTGTATATATACATTATGCTCGTCACGAGTGTGGCCATTGTGTATATCATGTGAGCTTTAACACAGAAAATGTTGTGAATGTAAGGCCAACAGTCAGCCAAACACAGCGATGCTATGCTATTAATAATCACGGGGGATGGCACATTATCCTCCCTCTCATGCTTAATTAATGTAATGTCTACGGTCAGGATGATAATATGCGGCCTGTCGCTATGGAATAAGGATGTACGAGACCTGATACTGCTGGTCAATAGTCCGCCATCATGGTAGCCCGTCTCTATGACTTCGGCACGTGACCTCACCCGTCCTGTCATTGTCCTCGCGGCCTCATCTACATCTGACATCTAGTCATGACATGTGCCGCCACATCCACTCTGATTACCGTGGGTGGGGTGGGTCGTAGAGGGGTATCGGAGCTCCAGGAGGCAAGGACTGGCCATTTGCCAGGCTGCAAAAGCGGTTGGCCAGACTATTAACTGTGACGAAGCAGAAGTGTACTGAGCTCGTCTGTCGCCGTGAGTCACAACAACCAGGACTGAGTCTTTCCCGAGAAGAGAACCGCGCTCATCACAAAAACCTACATTCTGGACACTAGTATACAGCCAAACCATACAGAAAAAAATGCCGAAGAAACTGAAAACTACACATAAATAAAACCTTCACTGGACCATGTTGTAGTCCCTTTGAACACGTCTCTCAGATAAATATTGTTCACCAAGGACATTCATTATTAAAATAACAAGAAATCATTTTTTCACAGTGTTTTGAAACATTTAGTCCTAAATTAATTTAAAATCACTTTATTAGACACAAAATATATTCTGTGAATTTTGGTCCGTTTGACACAGGGGGACAGCACTGTCCTCACGTCTGTGATGTTGACTTGTCTCTGTGCATGTGGATTGTTGTAGGGACACCCACACGCCATCTTGAAACAGTAGGAGAGCATGATAACATAGCATCCTGCACCGATGCTGGGCTTGATAAAAGTCATGACATGAGCTGGACTTGTATTCCAGTGAGGGAGGCAAGCCATGCTCACCCACATGCCTGAGATCCAGCTAACCAACATTTAATCGCAACAACTTCAACATCCGCCATTGCAGCTGGAATGACCGCAGCTGCTGGTACCAGCCTGTTAGCAGCTTTAATGTGAACTCATTCCAATTACAGAGCCTTAACGAGGTTCCGCATTGCTATTTGTTGTCACTACCTCCCGAGCTGGGAGTGGAAAGGCTGCATGAACCCTAGTAGGGGTCAGAATACCAAGTTTGGTCAACACAGTGTGACCCCAGCTGACACCGCTGTAGACTGGGAACCTAACTTACTACAGGACTGAGGAAGGCAAGGAACCTTACTCACTTTTTTCATTTATTTTCAACGTGCGTTAAAAGTTTTTGAAAAAAGAGCTCGTCGTCTGTTTGTTCAGAAAACATTTGTTTGTTGGATTCTTCTAGCATCACTCCTGTTGCTAACGAGGGATGTATCTCACGCTCCGCCATTCTTCTCTTCCCTGGCGTGTCCTCACTCACCCTCTCGACAGCCAGGAGATCTTCTACACTCAAAATGAATAAGGGAATAGAAGATCTCATGCAATCAAAATGTTCTGGTGCCGATAATTTTTGTAATAAAAATAGAGCAGCGATTGCGGTTTTTTGCGAAACCACTGAGATGCAGTAATTGCACGAGTTTGTTTTTTTTTTTCAAAATAAGGTCTTTCGATTATCGGGAATATTTTATTTTCCATTTTTTATATCAGGTTAATTTTCTCCACACCTCCACTTTTGTTGTTTGTTTGATTTGCTTGTGTGTGAATGAGTGTATTTGTGTGTTTGTGAGAGAGAGAGAGAGACTGCGTGTTGTTGTCGCTGTTGTTGTCTCGCTAGATCGATAAACGGTATTTAGAGTTGCTAAGTGTCATATTGACGGGCATGTTCGAACACAAGTTCGAGTTACTGTTTGCGTTAAAAAGAAATATCTCTATTCAGAACCATACATACGTAAAGGTGGGGAGGGGGGATGAACAGTGTTCACAGCCCGTGCGGTCGATGTTTTCATTTGTTATATTAACTACAACTTCATTACAATCTGAATATTAGTTGGACAATTACCTGTGTCATATAACATGCCTTCGGGCAACTTTGTTTTTCGGAAAGTTTGTGGATGTTTTATGCCCACATCCGTTGCTTTTATGATGAAGAGAGCCAGACTGGTATGTGTCGCCATGGTTACGCTAGTCCTGAACTAACGGTGCGAATGCTTGGTTTGCTGTTCTCTCTTCTGTTTAGCAGTCTACTTGTCGGTGATGGGGAGTCGAACCCTGGTCCCACTGGTACAGGTGACACGATGGTATTGTCAGTGCAACAAGGAGAGGCAGTAGAGGCAGGACCGAGAGTGAGGACACAGAGCTCTACCCAGGGTCCACACCAACCTTGTTGGATGTTGTGACAATCCAGCACAGCATGAACACTAAAGTTTGATGAAGTAAAAGGCGATGTGAAGACTAAATGATTCCTGCTCGACCACAAGTGCAGGAAATACAGAAGGAAAACACCATGACTCGAAATGAGTTTCAAAAACTGCAAAACATTAATGTTTACAAAAAAGACCGTGTTATGATTGATGAGAGAAAGATTGATGACGGTTTGGGGCTAAATTTAGAATATATCTATGTCTTATTTAATGTAATATTGTATTATGATTGCTGTTTGCTCCCCTTCTCTTAGGCAATAGCCCTTGAATAACAGTCAATCACTCGAACAAACAATCAATCAATCATATATACGTAAGTCAAAAAACAATCGGCTTTTCAAATTAACCTAGAATATTAGAATGCTACCAGCCTACCATTGTCAACTATAAATAGCATAATTGTAAATAGTCTTCATTACCTGTGATTGATTTTTTTTAATGAGACATTATATCAAAGTCTACTCTACCTGTTATTATTATTTCAGGTGATTTAGATCACCTGTCGAGTCAAGCATACGTCATCAGCCATGACCATGACTAAGGTCACAGAGCCGTGACCTAAACACACTGGATGTGCATGACTGGTGGCAAGGAGACAACAAAAACATCTGCTGACACCTGATCATCAGTGAAGAAAATCGTTGTTTAAGAGTCAGTGGGTATTCGGTAATCTTCGGTGTAAAATGTTTTTCCATATCGAGGTGAATACCCGTCTTCTGTTCTCAGACGCACACAGACAAACACGATCATCAAATCATATTTATACACTGCCTGTCCTGTATGTCCTGCCTGTCCTGTTGTTGTTCTCCTCTTTCTGTGTACGCGGATGTTGAAGGCGTGAAGGGATTTGCTCACATCCGTGAAAACATTATCTTGGACTGGGTTTTACTCAATCCTCAGAAAAGAAACAGCACTCACCAGTCCATTAAAGAGGACAGGTACCAAACAGGGTTAGTTAGAACTTTATGGAAACAATATATTAATCTCTATTTACAAGTTTAACCGTGCACTTAGGTCAACACACATATAGTCGAACACATTTACAAAATTATGCAATCACAGATGCGAATACATCCAAACCTACACATACATGCACGAAGTACCCGGAATAAACCACCAACGGTCAGCTCTAGACAAGACATCCAGAGAGAATTACAAAACAAGATTAGAACTGACGACACGATGTTCACTGTCTGAATAAAATTCAGACCAAAAAAAAAAAAAATCGCTCAATATAGAAATTTCCTTAAGCCGCACTTTGAGATACTTTCCAACGACCTTTAGCCTCGATATCGAATGTCCAGCTCATCCATGTTCAACAAATCTTCTCCACTTCACTGCGCTAAATAAAACTTTTATCTCTGTAAGAAACACAAATGCATGATGGCTGCTCTTACATGCATAAATTATGTTGCAGACGACTTTTTGTTAGATTTTTTAAAGGGTAAAGAAAGAAACAAAAAAAAGAAAAAATTCATAACGTGCGCAAAGATGTTTGGGGTCACGTGGACTGTCATAGTTTCAGTTCATTGAATTTGTCGAGACTGATGCAGGCCTCCAAGTGCCAGACACAACATGGCGGTCACAGGAAAGGTAGACTGGACACTGATAAATGGCTCCCTCGTGAAAAGTCGACAGTTAGCGCCACAAAGCACCCATCTCTTCAGACAAACTTGATCGCCAAAGTCTCCCTCCAAGTCCGCCATCTTTCACTAACGTTTACCAAAAGGTCGTGACCCCTCACAGTGTTATTAACTCTCCATCTCATGTCGTCTGCTAGCCCCATAATCAGTAGCCAAGCACGAGGGCAATACACAGTAACCTGAGCTACCTACGACATATACTGATGATACGGATTACAGGCTACACGCCGTAATCCTCTGATGTCCTCGATGGCGGCAAAGGTCTCCTGGGAAATCACTTCTTCAAGGTGACTGTTTCCTATGCTCAGCCAGACTCATTCAAATGAAAGTGTTGATTGCACGATGGTCGTTATCTAGGGAACTGCGACATTCATTTATAGCCGGGTAGACTGCGGCGCAGATAAATTTACCCACGAATTACGCAGAATGACTGTGGACCAGCCATCGACTTCTAATAGCATCCACAGTTGAAGGTTGATACAAAAACAGTCTTCTGACCCTGAATACAACACTTTTTTAATATGTGTTGTTCAACTGGTCCTTGAGATGGTATTTATGTGGAGTTTCTACTTGTCGCCTCTATAAAACTCAAACGACTTTTTTTATTATTTTAGAATTTTTCCTCGGAGTCTGAATCCTGTTTTAATTTCTGTATCTTACCTCAATTTCTTTTTTTTTTTTATAGATTGGTTGACTTCAATATCATGTTCAATGCCTTAGAGACTAAAGGTCAAAACAAAGCCAGCTGACTTGCCAGGTCGACATGAATACCTGTCGGGGTTAAGGGGTGAGAATTTATGACAAGCCTGTTGCCCACTAACACCCCCGTCCTGTGGATTAACAACTGTTGGCCATGTGGGCTACAGGACGGGAATTCCCAGCATCCATGGAGTGAGCCACTGTACGTAGGACAACATTTATTGGCGGTGGGTTACAATGATGCTCTTCTAGGAAGATGATCAGTGTCCTACCGCAACATCCAATCAGCATTTAGCAATCTTATTTATTTTTTTTAGTGCCGTGTGCAAACCGGACAAGGTGTGTGTGGAGTGGGCGAGGGTTTCGAACCTGCGCGGATTGGATTGTAGCATTTTTTTCATCGTGAGCGTCTCTTACTAGCGACAAGATTTCATGTTATTGACAATGATAAAGAGCGATTTGAATCCAACAAAAGTTTCGAGTCACAGTTGCCTGCTCTTGTGGAAATACTCATTTTAGAAAGTGGATGATGCAAAGCAACACTATGGAAGCTAAGCAGGACTTCGTCCCACACGGTCTGCCTTTGTCTGCTTTTCTTTGTGAGCTGGCGGCTGCTGATATTGTCAACAACTTTCATCCCGAATGAAGGGAACTGGAAAGAAGGGGATGAGTGGTTTGAGAGAATGAAACCTTCACTCATCTGAACCTTAGATGTCAGTAACTGATACACGAACAACACATTATTCGCTCAACTTTAGGCTCAATTTAATAATTGTAAGGGTCTTATAATTTTTATAAAAGTATTATTTCTTATTTCTTGCTTTATATATATATATCTTTTGATGGCAGTAGCCACGTTAAAATTTAAAATCATAGGCAAAACATCTCTTCGTATATTTCTCTGTTTCTGCAAGGATCACCATCTCTACGTTCGTATGTCTCAGTAAAGGTTTCCGCTTTAACCACTGATGAGTGTGGACTGGACATGAATACCTGTCACACTCCTCTCATTCAAGTGTCGTCTGCTAGTCAACAAATAATTTACAGGGTGTAGGAGCAGGTCTCGGATGGCGAGAGGACAAAGGCAAAGGCTCTCGCCAGCTGCCTCTCTACCTATTTATTTACTTATCCCGTGAATTGTCTAGCTCTACCTATTTATTTGTTTATTTATCCCGTAAGCTGTTTCTACTTATTTATGTATTTATCCCATGAACTGCCTATGTACCAGCTTATTTTTCCCATTAAATGCCTGATTCTCTCCTCGTTTATTTATTTATCCTGGCGCCGCTTATGCCATCAAGCATGGCTTTAAATCCCTTCCGTCAACCTGTCCGTCTGCTTGTCCTTCAGTGTGTCAGTCTGTCATCTTAAAGTCTTAGTGAATGTAAAATTAACTGTCGTATCGACCTGTAACTGTGGTTCACGCAAACTGGTGCCCGGCATCTCTCTCTTTTTTCTCTCACTCTCTCTCTGTTTCACACGCACACACAGGCACCGTGCTTATCCTCCCACACACACTTACATGAAAGTGTTTGTCACCACTGTACGTATATTACAAGTTTGGATATATTTAAATGCACTTTAAAGGAAAAACTCAGATGCGCATAAGCATATCCACGCACGAGCACGCAAGCACGCACACACAAAAAGTTCTACATAACTAAAAAGAGAACTCGTATGAAATGAGAAAGCAAAAACGAAAATAAAAAAAGAGAGAAAGAGAGAAGGATAGAGTGTAAGGGAAAAAGAGAAACGTGGGAGTGAGAGAGTCAGAGAATTAATGAAGACATGAACATCTCGTGTCTTCTCTCAGCTATTTCTAACCGACTTCTGCTAATGTACCACAGCTGTGTATAAATAGTGAGTAACCCACGGCAGAAGGTTCTGGACATTACCAAGTAAAATATATCACGACAAGTTATCCGCCCTACAGTCAGGTGCCACATGCAGGGGAGACAGAGAGAGAGAGACAGAGAAAAAACACATTTCCTCAGACAAGATCTGAACCTCGGACATTCGCTTCGCCGTGTGTCAGTGACAAGAGCTTTAACCGTTGTGCCACCGGATGTCAGTTGGTGAACCTGCAAAACGCTCTTGATGCCTGACGAAAATATATTTATTTCTTTTTTCCCTGGCTATGTCTTTCTTCTTTGATCAACTGCCAACGGCATCAAAAGGTATCGTCAGTCTACTGTCCATTTACAGCAGTAGTGTGTTTGTGTGTGTGTGTGAGAGAGAGACAGAGGGAGGGGTAAATTAATGACTGCCCGACGTGTGTCCCAAACATCCGCTTATGCAAAAAGACGAGGCTGATGTAAATCATGGAAATTACTTTTTTTTAATATTTAACTCTCGGCAGCTTCGCGTGACAAGTGCATCAGTCTTCGTGACGGTTTTTAGGGCAATATTTCTAGTGTCAGCAAGACAGTCGTGAGCTGAGAGTACAGGCAGCTGTGAGGTCAGAGACCGGGGGCAGAGGTGAGGGGGCAGGTGTAGGTGAAGACACGTGGTGTGGGATGTGAACCTAGGGGTGACGGTTGTGAGGTCAGAGACCGGGGGTAGAGGTGAGGGGGCAGCTGTGTGTGAAGACGCGGGGTGTGGGATGTGAACCTAGGCGTGACGGTTGTGGTGTCGAGCACAGTGAGATGCGGGGTGATGTGGGACGGTTGTCATGTCGAGCACAGTGAGATGCGGGGTGATGTGGGACGGTTGTCATGTCGAGCACACTGAGATGCGGGGTGATGTGGGACGGTCGTGATGCTGGACACAATAAGATGTAGAGCAGGGTGCGACAAAATGTTGTTGCGACGGACACGAAAGGACAGACAGAAATCCGCTGATCACAGGAAGATTGTTCATCACGTGATGATGCAGACTGATAGTCCTACATCATGAAACAGGGGGATTGGTGAAATATTCAATGAAGTGTATTTTAGGTGTCCATGCTCACACATCATCCTCCCACCAACACACACTCTTACTTGAATGTGCACGAAGGATGTGTGTGTGTGTGTGTGTGTGTGTGTGTGTGTGTGTGTGTGTGTGTGTGTGTGTGTGTGTGTGTGTGTGTGTGTGTGTGTGTGTGTGTGTGTGTGTGTGTGTGTGTGTTCACAATTATTTGAGCCTGTCTGCTGCAAAAGCTACATCATTTGACCACAGCCTCAAACAGCAATATTTTCCCCCAGATATCTGAATATCTGCCGACCAAATATTAAAGTAAGTATTCACCATTAAACTGATCTCTACGATCAAATACGAACAAAGCTTAAATTTCATGCGAATTTCTATTTTTAAATGATCTCCCACTCTATTCCACCGTTACTAAATAAACTCAGTCAACCGCTCGGCCATTTCCGCTGTCATCTCCTAATTTCTCCCAGACCTTCCTAACTTTCTCTTCAACAAGTTTAAGTTGTTTGTCAACAGACTGTGTCAGTGTTTGATATTATACCCTCGCAGTGTGTACACATCTCAGAGATACTGAAATAAACTTCTCCAGAATAAAAAAATATTTGTAAAAGATTTCCGCAAATCGTCAGCAGAGGTAAATGTTTGAGTAGTTAATCTTTGACAGAGGAGGTTCCTTAAACAGAGAAATTTGTGTAATGGTATGTATACTGTATACTCTAGCATGTGTTGAAATAAAATGCCAGATGAACACCGACTATGCTAAAAGAAAATTGAGAATAAAATGTCCTCAAACACAATTATAATTTCAAATAGAGAACAGAAATTTATTAATTTACCAAAAGTTACTTAAGATGTTTTTTAATAAAAAAATAATCATAAGAAGCAAGACTCGATATGTATAATATGTATTTAATCTTTTGACTTACTTGATATTTTTGTCGGAGATAAGCCCCTCGGCCATGACTCTCTCTATGGCCAGGGCGAGGTAGCCCACGCTGGAGGATGCACTCAGCAGGTATCTCTTGCCATCCTTCACAGGCTCCTTGGGTGCCAGCCACAGCACGTGCAGGTCATTGGGGTCAGCGACAGGGTCACAGCTCGCCTTCGTCAGTATGCCGAGCAGGGCTAGGAGCGAAACCCGGGAGATCCTCTGGACCAAGTACATGATGAAGCCTCACTTTGTTGTCCTGGTGGGTCTGCCGAGAAGAAAGTCTTCCGAGAATTCTTTTTTCAAAATTTTTTTTTATACTGTGTTCTTTTTTTCTAAACACGCCGGCCTTTCAGAATACTAAAACCATTTGAAGTCTTTCCTCGGACAAGCGAGGACACCAAGGACTTAGATCTTCCTTCACCTACACTGTAGCTGTCGAGGGTGTCATCACTGTAAACAAACTTGTTTCTCGAGCTCACTATTCTTTGACAGCATAGTCTCTGCACTCGGTAGTCCTCTCTCACGCCTGAAACATCATCAGGTGTTCGTAATGAAGAGTTTGAGCAGTGAGTTTAGCAGTGAGGTTAGCAGTGAGTTAATCAGTGAGTTAAGCAGTGAGTTAAGCAGTGAGGTTAGCAGTGAGGTCAGTCAGCAAGTTCCTGCCTCGCGGTGTACTTGTCTCGTTCTGTTCAGTCGCAAGTCTCGTCGGATGAGAAACAAGTCAGTTGTAGCACGTGTCCTGCTGCCTAGGAAACCGGATTACTAAAGAGGCGAAGTCTTCCTCTACTGAGACAGACAAGCAGCGACAGGATGTGACGTCACATAGTCCCGCACGGCCAGCTACCGCTAAGCCTGCGGTCTGGTGCTCCGCGAGGCTGAGCCAGTTAAGTCTGGGGCCAACACTTGCATTACGAGGCAAGGCGAGACCCTAGATTGCTCCTGTATTATTGTTGTTGTTTTGTTGTTGTTGTTGTTGTTGTCCCTGCTATTGTGCGATGTGTCTAGCAGAGACCTGTACATGACTGCCACCTCTCTACGTACAACAGTACCCCAGCTTCTGGAATGTACCCCCCAGGGACCACCACAGGTCACATAAATCACACGGGACTACGGGTGAGGGTTAGGAGGCGGGGAAGGAGGCAGCCAGCGAGTTAGCAAACCAACACACGCGTCCGCCAACGGGAGAGGAGAGATATTGTGTAATTGATTGGCGACACCCCGCATCAGAGACAATCAGCGCGCTTTCTCAGGTCAAAGGTCTTGACCTCTCTTCTTACCCTCTCCCTCCTCCCCACTTACAACCTCTCTCCAACATGCACACAGAGGTTTCTGCAATTCTCGCTACAGACCTCGGCTAAAGGAGAAAAAGAAAGAAACAACGAAAGAAGGAAAAATCCAGGAGAGAAAATTACTTGGTTACTCCAGTAGCATCGCCATACGTCAGGTCATTCGCCTCTCGAAGACCGAATCCTTTCAGGAGTCCTTAGAGTCAAGACTCCTTTCTGTCAAGTGTCGGAGGCTTTCATGATCAAACCCACTTATAAGCCAGCACTCTGCCAACAGAACGCCAAGATTCTCTGCACGGACCTTCCCCGGCGCTGTGCTAGACGGAGAAAGACTTGTGTCACGTGATCTTCCATTCTGACCCCAGCCTACCCCAGCCCCACTGCTCCGGTGTGATAAGTGGCGACAAAGCCTGCCTGTGTTTGCAGTACAGCCCCGGGCTGGCGACCAGCTGCGCGAGTCCACGGAGATTCCCGGGCTCTCATCTCCAGACAACGTAGTGGAGACGTAGTGGAGACGTAGTGCGCTATCAGGGGCACGTTACACCACGTGCAGTGCGTTACCTGCATTACAGCAACGCATTACACTTATTATTAGGACGTGGTAATTTATTATTATAATTAACATTACATTTTATTTTGGGACTCGCATCCTCTAGGTGACTGACTGTATGTGTGATGATGGTGACTCAGGAAGTCAGTGGCACAACACGTGTCAGTTGTTTGTAAAGTCAGTGATACAGTGCCATTGCTTTTGGCATCAAGCAGACACACATCACGGGTCCAAGAAACTTCTCATCACTGTTGCTGATAAAAATAAAAAATTAAAAATTAAAAAAAAAAAAAAAAACGCGGACGAAAGACTGATAAGCTCTCGTGCTCACCTGATGACCTTTCCGTGATGGGCCATTACAGCCTTCAGTAACTACCTGCGGCTTCTTGAAGCAACTTTCTTCATCGTTATTCTTGTTTTATTGTCATCTTCGCTGCTCGATCGATTGATGCGGGATAATGTTTTGTAATTAGGTGTCACACTATTTCTCCATGACGGTTTGCCGGCTTGATGCCACCCACACACGAACATGATGAGCATCAACACACGAACAACGGCACCTTTCTGCATGGCACGTGACATGACAGTGATCATGTCGGTAAATGGCAGTACTGGAACTTGAAATATCAGACTAACATTCAGCTGGGCAGTACAGAACCAGTTCCCATCAAAGAATTATTAGTGTTAGTTTTGAAAAACTCTTCTAATTACAAAAGTCAGGCTGTGGAAACTCACCTTTCTTCCTGCCTCACCCTCCAGACCCCACCTCGCCCTCTTGGTTCTGGCTTTGACTTCACATTCCCACACTGTGGTCTGGTGACCACCAAACATTTGCATGTACTGGTTCTTCTGCTTGCAACACTCTGTCACCCTTGTCTGGCCGCCTCATTGAGTTCAAGTAGCTGCCTAACACTCACCTCATTAACACGACTTTAATCACTCCCCCGCGACATGAACTGTCTTCATGGGATGAGTGAGCTTTACAAGTCTCGTATACTGAGCTCCAGTACAGCAAGGACAGAAGTCACTTAAGGTCGGGTGGAGATGTAGACTAGTCTACAATACCCACACAGTCGGTGTTAGTGTTGCTAGTCTCTCACATTACACTCTCATGTTTACCTCGTGTACGAGGCTCGGCGACTAACGGGAATCATCGAGTGCTGGGAGGAGGGAAGGGAGAACAAGAGAAAAATCTGGAGAACACCGGGGGTGACATTAAGTAAGGCACGGAATTCCGCTGTTGCTCAACTGTTTGGGGTCACTGATGACTGTGGACATATTTGCTAGACATGTGTTGCCACGAAAAGTACTTTTGTTAAGCTGCTGCTCTCCGTGTTGTTGTTGTTGTTGTTGTTGTTGTTGTTGTTGTTATTATTATTATTATTATTATTATGATATCCGTTTGTGTGGCGGAGTATTTATGTGTGTGTGAGAGAGAGAGAACTGTAAGTATGAATGTCTGTGTCGTTTTTTGTTTGGTGGGGAAAAGGAATACGGAAAAACGAGGAAGGGAGAGTAGGCAGAGGAGGAAAGAGAGTGCATAGAAGAGAAAGTAGGAGGGAGAAGAGAAGTAGGAAGTGAAGGAAAGAAAATGAAGAAGAAGTATAAATGTAGAGAAGAGCAGAAAATAAAAATTAATAGAGAGAGATAAAGGAGGGAACAAATATTCAAAGTTAATCTATAAACATCACACCGCCCACGTGTTTACCTTGACTACAAGATTTCAAAGCCAAACAAAACAGTGAGCAGTGAGCAGTGAGCAGCTTAAGCCCTCAATCCAAGCCAAAATCTGATTTAAGAAAATACTGACAATCTTCGGTCTCAATCAACAAATGAAAAAAAATGAGGATCAACAGACAACGGTCGACGTCAAGCGCCCTCGTCTGTACAAAGGGAGATCACTCACAAAGTAAGCTCGGTTGTCATAGCGTGGAGCGGAAATGGCGTCCTCGACTGTATCCGCCGTCAAGGCCAACAAATCACCATTGGGTTTGCAGAGTTTTTGTTTGTTTATTTTAATGCGCACCTTCTGCGTATAATGTGCCAAACAAAGTGGCGAGATAGCACACGTGATAACAGCCGCCATTAACGCACGACCACGACGGACAGGTGAGTGGAAACTGGACACCGCAGCACCGGAAGTGGCCGCCCGGGTGTGTAGTGGGTAAACACTCGCTTGTCACCACTGCAGTAAGCGGCTCGGGGTTCACTTCTCGTCTCGGGACACTTTCTGTATGCGACACCTGTTTTCTCAGGGCTGTGTGTCGGGGGTTTCCTCCCCTGCTCCCTCTCCTCACATAGTGCGAAATCGCCGCAAGGTGGAAGCACTTTCCTGTTCAAATAAACCAACCAACCATCACCGTAGCTGTTCACAGCACTCACAGTGACCAGTGTTCCCCTCATGATGGTCACGTGGTCTTGTCGTCAAGAGGTTAGTCTGGGTCTCAGCTGCTGAAGCTGCGATGCTGCTGAGTCTGTCTTTTCTCTTGTTGACTGTAAAGTGTGGTGTTGGCTTCGTGTGGATGACATGGATGGTCTCTTGGGGGAGCTATCCGCCTCCCCAAGCTGTCAGCTGCCTCATTGTTGAGGACATTTGAGGGGGATGGGCTCTCTCTGTCGTTCAGACCTTCGGTGGATTGTCGCCAACAAAAAGCTCGAGCAGCGTTCGTCAAGCAAAGGTTTATTTGAGATTATGGACCAGGTGCTCGGTAAACAGCTTGTGTTTCTTGTGTGGGGGACTGTCAGTATTCGTGGCCCGTCGTGCACTGCGCATTGAGATGGCCTTCACATCGGGAAATGCACTCTATAAATCATTTATCCTTCTTCTCCTCTTCCTCCTCTTCCTCCTCCTCCTCCTCCTCCTCATCATCATCATCATCATAATTTCTATTTCTATTTCTCTCCCTACCTATCTCATTCTAAACAAACTATAATATTGTACTTACCTGCAGGTGTATCTTTGAGATCAGGTTCAAACAACCAAAGATAATTGTTCTCAAAACCTCCTCATTACCTGCTCAAGACCTGTGATGAATGCGTGTGTCTGCTCACCTTTTCCCTTTACTGTCGGAAGTCGATGTCTGAGTTGAGTTTTGGGAGGAGTGAGTTCTAAAAAATGCTAACCCTTTCATTCATTGATTCCTTTGCTGGTTAATGAATTTTACTGATTAATAAATCGTTCATTAATTGATTTGTTAATTCTTGTTTCCACGTGTTTCTCACTCGCACATTTGTCTCCTGTACAAAACACTTGTATAAGAGGATCCTGTTTGAGTACAATGAACAAAATAAAAGACAACTTTGCTGGAACTGTTACCGGACTGAAATAAAGTGAGTCAGACAAGACTGACCCCGATATGGAGATAACGGTCGGTGTTAAGTACAGACGGACTGAAGGTAGGAAGGTAGAAGCAGGGTGTAGCCCTATGACAACCTTGCCACTCGGCTGGTGCGCAGTTGATGGTCATAACGAGCAGACACGGGTGTAAATGCTATTGCTCTCTAGGGTGGGAGTCCCACCGAGCGCTGATCTTGTCTCTGTTGTCGCCACACTTCATGAACACACCGTGTGGAGGCCAGACGAGGGCAGCTCACGGCGACACACATAAAGTTTTGCAAAATTGTTGATCAATTCTGTGTTTTCCAGAAAGCAGAAGATCAGTGTTCCGGAAAAAAGATTGCCCGACGCTAAGTAGTGATACACTTGCGTTTTATATATATATATAAACACATATTGATAAGATGCTCGTTGTCACAAGAGTGGATCATCGTGTAGAGACACAAAGCCAGTACCTGATGATACCACCCTCAGTAGTTACTGTTGACGATGTTGACCACCCCACTAATTGTAGGCTATCAAGCGGTTTCCCTTAATGGTACAGAACCTTCCTCGTTTTATCGTTTTTTTCTAGTTTTGCCTTGTTTTGTGGGGAGAGAGGTAATCATTTTCTGTTGATAATATCAGCAATTGTTGATGGCCATGCAAAGGCTTTTCCACAGTGTGCGATACATCAACATGCACATCACGGGAAGTACACAGAAACCTACGACGGATCTCAGCAGCTGGAGTAGGAACATGAACAGCTGAAGCAGACATGATACAACGACAATACCTTGTAACATCAGACTCACTGTCAGCTCTCCAGATGCTGAAAAACCAATAATCTCACCATCACTACAGACTTGCCAGGCCTCCTAGCGTGGATCTGGTGGCGCCACGGTGAGCGCCTGTCAGCAATGCAATGAAGGTTGAGTGGCCTGGGTTCAGCTCTCGTCTCGGGCACACTGTTCTTTCTCTTCATGTAGCATCTGTTTACAGGGCTGGCTGCCTTGCCGTGATATAACCTTAGTTGCTGACTCGGGGTAGAACACCATAACCCCAACCCACCCCTACCCCCATGAGCAAGGAACGATAACTCGGTACCAACAACGGTAACCCCCCCCCCCACCTCCATGAGCAAGGAACGATAACTGTGTACCAACAACAGTAAGCAACACCTGCGGCGTAATAGATCAGAGACCTTTTCCACACCTTTCTTGGCCCCATCCTCTCCTCCCCCTTCCATCCTCCCATTTATTTCTCCAGATCTCTATCCTCCCACTCCCACAGCTCACTTTCCCCTTCTACACACAACAACAACAGTTGAGTACACAGAGATACACGTTGACAAGACATAATTATCTCAGGCTTCCAGAGCCATAGCAACTGTCAGGATGGCCGAGCGGTCCAAGGCGCTGCGTTCAGGTCGCAGTCTGGTTCTCCAGGCGTGGGTTCGAATCCCACTTCTGACAAATCTTTTGTTTTGACATGAATAAATAATAACATTCGCGACGTGTGCTGAACTTTGGAAAAATATGATATAAACAAACGCAGCTTGTAGGCTAATCTTTTTGAACTGTGGTTATTTAGAGTTAAGGAGTGCTTACCTCTCTTTTAGTTTATAGCTTTTGCAACAACAGGTCAGGTTGGGCGCGACTGCATATTTTCCAGACTTTGGAGAAAGATTAAATTATTATTAAAAAGGAAAGTATGAGAGCCTAATGAGTGTGTCTAGCACACGGCAAGTAAAAGGCGGAACCTAACGTCCTCCTTCCGCCATCTTTTATCTCCCTGTGATAAATGAGGTACACATGTTGGAGGAAGGACATCGGCTTGAATCTCCGTTAATTCCGGAAGAAATGGCGATAACCACCATACTTCGAAGCCTTCTTTGGAAGTAAGCTAAGAAACAAACAAAACAATCCCGTCCCCTCAAAAAATAAATAAATAAACGAAAGCAAGCAAGTGCAAAATAAATAATGTAATAAATAAAAACTACAATCAAACAAAACCTTTCCCTCGTAGTGCCTAGATATAAGTCACCTTGCTGTACCAAAGTCTGGTGCTTGTCTCCGAGACGGGGTCGAGTTCAGTCGGCAGTTAGGTCTGTAGCGTCCTCCACATCGCATCTCTCGTCATGGAAACGTTAGGCGAGGAGCCTAGTCCCTCCGGGAAGATGGATTATGCTCCTTGCACTTGCCCCGAGGATGCAAATAGATTTGTTTTTCAGTAATGAAGTCAACAATTTCCATTTTCTGAGCAAGTTGTCCGGGACCAGAGGAGGTCATTGAGGGGCAAATGATAGTCAGATGGCAGCACTGGAGTTCAGTGGGGCGGGCCGGTCGGAAAGCATGTGGACGGACTGTCAGTTGTGTTGTTTGAACATCATTTACAGACCAGCCTCACTCTCACTTCTGTGTCTAGCATTGCCAACACTTTGTATACTCTCCCCATCAAACAGCAGCTGCTGTCAAACATTTGAGACACGTATGCTTTGAGAACTGTCAAATTGCGATGCAGATGACTGGGTTCAGTCTGGTTTGAAGCATGAACAGTCGAGTGATAATGTTACTCAGCCACTGGTTTACACTGACCTCCTTAGGAACTCTTGTTAATATGTCAGTCAGTCAGTCAGTCAGTCAGTCAGTCAGTCAGTCAGTCAGTCAGTCAGTCAGTCAGTCAGTCAGTCAGTCAGTCAGTCAGTCAGTCAGTCCTCTGCTGAAAGAACAGCTAAAGGTGTAAGTCAGTTGATTATTGTACACAGTGGTTTTGAATAAAAGTTCAACATGTCTGTCAGTTAATTATTTTATGGGCGGATTGGTGTTTCACGCTGAGCCAGCAACTAAGGCTAGGACAGTTAATCTTCACTGTATTAGTGATTATATATATATGTGTAGAGAGAGTATATATGTAGAGAGAGAGAGAGCTCTAATTAAAGAACAATTAGACCTGCTATTATACAGGGTGACCTGGAAATAACAGTTAAAAAGGTCGGTCAGTTAACTCTAAAATAGAGTGAGGAATAAATGAAGAACAGGTACGCAGCTGACCATCCAATAACAAATACAAACCAATCCTGTTGACCTGGATTCAGTTTGTCTCTACTATCATAGATCTTGACTACAGGTGAACAGCAACCACAAGGTGTTATTCCGTTAACTGCTTATTGCAGTCAGTCGTCTCAAGCGTTTAGAATGTTACTTTTATGACAGAAGACATCAAAATGTACGAGAGGAAAATAACAGGACTAGGATGAAAGTTCTCAAATTTCATCACACGAGACAGAAAAACATGTCTGCACACCTGAGTGGTTGGTACTCAGTACCTGCGCGGTGATCACGTTCTCGTCCTCACTTTGACCTTTCGGCATTCAGGTGACCCTCGTGCACTTTCTTACTTTGTTTGTGAGAAACATTTCTTTTAAAAAAAACCCACTCAGATTATGTGTAATGTTATTACACGTGCGTGCGTGCGCGTGTGTGTATGTGTAAGTAAACTGTGTGCACGTAGACATTCCATTACTAACCCTCATTACTTCAAAAGGAAAGGCCGACAATTTATTCTAAGTGGTGGAAGCATTTGTGGAGAGCCTTAAAAGCTCTAATTGGAGTTGACATTGTGAATAACAGTACAAGTTATCAGTTTATCGAATTGTGCATTGCTTTCATTTTTATACTTGCTAATAATTGTGAATCACAAGACGACATACAACAGCTTGTGATTAGAGCAGACCTGGGCAAAGACCGGCCCGCGGGCCGGATCCGGCCCGCCTCCTGTCTGTGACCGGCCCGCCCGCTCACCCGCCAGTATATATACTATACATACAGTATTGGGCAAAACTGAGTTAACTATATTAGTCCGGCCCTCTAAAGCAATTCCAATTTCTCATGCGGCCCCTTGGGACAATTAATTGTCCACCCCTGGATTAGAGGGATGTAATTTATGGTAAAGCTCATAGGGTGCAATTTTCACTAATGATTGAGTTTTGTTCAGTGTAAAATACTATTTCACCAAAACCATTCCGTTGTTTAAATACACGACTACAAACATCACCGTGCACATAAAACATATATACGACGATTGTACTTTGATATGTTTCATGTATCAAAGCTTTAACCAGTTGGAGATGACATGTCAAACTAGGTGTGTACCAAATTGATGAAATTGTGCCACGAGTTGGGCGACAGTCTGTGCATGTGTCTGTAGGCGTGTGTCCTGAGAATGGAGAAAGTATTTCCGCCAAGAGTGTGTCTTGCACTGAGCTTTAACCAGACATTATAGCTAAATTGCAGTCAGCTAGGGCTTTAAACTTAAACACGAACATTAATGTTTTGCGACTCAGATGCTGGAGGTTGGTAAGCTGGACTACCACGCCTATCCCCCTTCCCACAACCCCCCGTGACGCCCCGAACCCTCCCCCCTCTCGTCGCCATGCTCATCGAGTCCTCTTCCTGAAAGTGCCCTCCCATGGCTGCACTAAGCATGGTAATGAGCGCTCGTGCAAAGTGGCGGAGGGAAGCGCCTCACGCGCTCTGCACGCGCATTGGTAATGACAGGAGATGGCGCTGCCAGCGCTCTTCCTGAGAGATGAGCAGATGGATGACGAATAATGCAGTCACTTATAAAGGAGGGTTTGATGTGAAGGCCGACATACTCAGCCAGTAAGTGCCTCGCTTACCTCCCCTGGCTCACTATTTCATCGCCGATTCTCTGCCCCTTCATCCCCTTCCCCACCTCCTCGCTCCCTCCCTTCCTTCCCTGTGTGCGGTTGTTTTTGTGAACGTGCACGAGGTGTGTGTCTGAGCACACAGTAGTCTGTACAGTCGGTTCCGTACAGTGTGTGAACACCGTTAAGTGAGGTAGAACGCAGGCGCGTGCTGTGTGTGCGTGCATGTGTATGTGAGGGAGAGAAGGATTGGGTGTGTTGTGTCTGTGTGTGTGAGAGGGAGAGAAGGATTGTGTGTGTGTGTTGCTTCTGTGTGTATGTGAGAGGGAGAGAAGGATTGTGTGTGTTGTGTCTGTGTGTGTGTGCGTGCGTGTGTGTGCGAGAGAGATGTGTATGTGTATGTGTCGTGTGTGGGGCGAGAGAGATGGGGGAAGGGGTTATTATTGTCCACAGGAAACACAGAAATCCTTGTTTAAATGAAGGGGAAGGCAAGGAATCCATCAGTTCCATTACTCTGCAGGTCTTGCACACTTGACAGACTTCACTGGAGAGTCAGTCAGGCTTCATCCAGAAATTCACGGCGATAACTTGATTGTGTGTCGCTTTTTCTGGACAGAGGGCGATGTTCTGTCTTCCAAACCTTTGCTTTCTGCTAATGTTGTGATGTCAGCTTTGAGTGCACAAATCTTCTACAGAGCACAAACCACTACACCGCTACCCACAGGTAAATAAGGAGAGATGGATAATTTAGAATCTTATTTACATTATCAACCCTAAAAGACAGTTTCTTAACAGGCTGGTGTTTTGAAGTAACTCCTTCAATAACCGTCAAGACACGGTAAGACATCTCGACTCATCATCAAGTTCAGAATTACTGGCGGTGTCTAGTGATTACACTTGAAAACGTAAATAAACAACATACGAGAAAACTGTTGTGAAAATGGTGGCTGGATCACAGCTACAGGACTGAGACTGGGAAAGCGAGTTTAACTTTTGAAAGTTGTTGTTGTTGTTGTTGTTGAGTTTCGCACGACCTTCAAAATAAATGTTAAGGGAAATAAAATAGGCAAGGACATTTTGTATGGCTGCTGAACAAATTGATAGAGGAAGGGGGACTTAGGGGGAGGTGAAAGGATGAGGAGTGAGAGAGACTGAGGGAAAGAGAGAGGAGGGAAGAGAAAAGTAGGGAGAGAGAAAGAGAGGATAAAAGAAGAGACGAAGGAAGAGAAAGTAGCTCATGAAGAGAGGGATGGGAGAGGAGAGAAAAAGAACGAAATAAATGTGTCTGTGGTCGTAGTTAGAGAATTAGGCTAGGTAAAGATTGAGAGTTGTAATCTTTCTCTCTCTACTCTTTCTTTCAGTATGTCAGATTTATTAAGAATTCCTACTGTAAGTAGGTGCTTAACGGCAGAAGTCACGCAGTCGGCCATAAAAAGTGACGATGACTGAGAGGAACGGATGAATAAATAAGCTAACGGAGAGATCTGGGAAGTGAATTCCAGGCACGGAACGCTTTATGGGAGGTAACTGAAGTTTGAACACCTTCAGTTGTCCATGATTCTCTTGAGATTGCGTCCCTTGCCTTTCTCCCTGCTTACCGCGCGTGTCGCCTGCCTGTCCATCTGTCATTTTTCAGTCTGACTTCCAGCCTCTGTATGTATGTGTTTTTCGCTATAATTTGAGGGTATCTAAATATTGCTGTGTACAGATGTAATTAAATACACTGGACTGTCCAATCAAAATATTGTTTAAATTACCCAAGGGTTGGTTTTTGTTGTAATTATATGGTTTTATCATTTGCGTTTCCTCTCTATGACTGTGCTCCTCTGAATGGAGTTTCCACACTGTTTCGTGTATGTTTTAAATACATTGTAAACTCATAAAAAGGTGAGTAATGTTATAAGATTGTGCTTCATGCTGTAATAAAAAATTGGAGGCAATCATTTTATTGTTTTTGATTCCTAGGAAGCATAGCTTGGTGACACTGAGACAGGGAAGGAATGTGACCCATCGCCCACTTTATACACAGAAAGCCATGTATGGCAATGTGGTATTGAGTCCAAGTAATTGCTACAACTTTCTTTAAACTACTTACCGAAGGGTTATTTCAGTTTTAATAGCTCTTCCGAATATAGTTTCGGCTGACATCCAGCTGAGAATGCCAGAGAGCGTGGTGGACAGGGAATAAATCAGTCACGAAAAGGTAAGAGAGTGCAAGCTCCATTTATTGCAGCTTGATCCAACGTCTGGGCTGTTGGTGGAGGTACTTGACGTCTGTTAATCATACTTCACACCACCTTGTCAACTGTCGTGGGATTCCCACTCCTGCACCACAAAGTCTTCACAACCCGAGAAAGGAGAATCCAAGATGGCGCGCGACTTTCCTCACAATGAACTTGTTGCTTCATTTTGTATAAATGAATGGATCTATGTCAGTATGTATGCATGAGGTTGTAGGTTGTTTTGGATAATCGTTGCTTTGTAGTCAGAACATAGAAACGGTCTAGTTTTCATGACCGTGGACTTGTTGAGGTCGTGTAGTCAAGAGGAGAAGAGTGTCTAATGTTGCTTAATAAAGAGGATGAGCTTTGTCGTGATTGTGATGTTAGACCGTAGAATGGTTGAGGGTTGAGGCAGCTCAGAGTTCGTGTCTCCTCCCGCAGAGGACTGAACCTGCCCCCTACTCCCACACCTCCCACACCCACTCCTCCCACCACCACCCCACGCCCGCCTGTCGCGCGGACACAAAGCAACAAATTTAACTGCCTGTTTCAAGTGTTTAACAATTTCTTTGCGTGAGATCGTCTGTCAGCTTGCTGGTAGAAAATCTTGGGCACAAAAATAACCCAAATCACGGTGGGAGGAGGGGGGAATGTGGGATAGTGAAAGAGCAGAAGGAACAGAAACATAGAAGAGAAAAGGACGGATAGACATCAGTCATACAGTTTTGCCTTCATTCCATCTCTTGGCTGAATTCATGTGACGGACAAATATCAGAAAGGATACATATTAAAATATACAGTTCGAATTTCAGTTAAAAAGTCAAAATAACAATCATCTTTTTAAAAAAAGTGATCAATAACCCGCCAGACTGAAAATGGAAAAATGTGCAGTCGGACACCCCGCCCCAGACTGTCATTGTCCTCTATCGTCGTTAGTCGCTGATGTTAGACAACATGGCCATCATGGCTGCCGGGTGTCGTGGCCAGAGGTGAGAGCACAGTCTCTTGTGGCCTTATTGGCTGACGTTAGGCAACGCGGCCCTCTGGCTGGCTGTATGGCTGCACGGCAAGATGGAGAGTACAGGCCCTTGTGTAGTCTTTGTTGCCGTCAGGCAACGCGGCGCTGTCGTCGGCGTTATGACTGCTGTTGGAGAGCACGATGTCAATGCTGCCTGACTCCATTCCTTGACAGGATCGTAACCCTGAACACCACTTCAGCTTTTATGTGCAGGTCGAAACATCGGTACAGTGGGTGTGTTGACACTGTTTGAACAAGGGTTCAGAAGGGTTATTACCGCATTCACGGACATAAAAGTGTCTGAACACATCGAATGGTCAATACGGTCAATACGAGCCGTACGAGATGCGACAGATTCTTGAAGAGGAGTGTAAGGAGATGAAAAAAGGAAGAAAGACCAGCAGACCCACCACGTGGAAGGCTACAACTGTTTCTTGCAAACGAGAACCTAGACGAGATCTTGCATGACACATTCCCATCTTGACTGCTTTTGTGTGGACACGGCATCGTGCACATCAGTTCCAGTCTCATCGTCTTCAGTTCCTCGGGTAACGAGCTAAGATGGCGGCGAGGAGCTGAACCGTCAAGCAAGATGGCGCTTGCCTTGGGCGTGAGGTGAGGTCACCGCGACCCACCCTGGCGCCGCCGAGCACTTCTCACTGATAAGTGACTTGGACATCTTGTGCGCATGCTCGGTGCATACAAACTTATGTTGGGTGGGTGGGAGGAAGTGGGTGAGGAGATATGGGAGGGGTGGTGTTGACGGGAAGAGGTGTGAGGACCCTGACGTCTCCTCTTTATGTTAGTTCGCCAGGTGTGAAGAGGGCAGTCGCCTCCGAAAGTGACAGTCTGCACCAACATGCTCCCGTGAGCTCCATAAAGTGTATTAAGACAAGGTATTATATTTGCATTTTTGTCGAAGCGTGCAAGGCAGACGCCTGTCCTCTCTCTTCTCTTTCTCCTCTCTTTTTTGCGGCAAATATTTTAGTGTCCTTATCAAGACAGAAGGTTAAAGGCCTAATAAGGATATAGTTCGGCGGAGACTTGTAAGGAGCGTGCTCCTAGACATCACATTTTGTTCTCTGAGTCAGCTGTTTGTGGGGGAAGAGGTGGGAGGGCCCTCTCTCTCTCTCACTGCCTTACCTTCCCCAAGGATGGTGTCGGATGCCAACAGCTGGGTCAACTGGGAGATATTCACAGCAGCACCTGCTAGTCCTCTATCTACTCAACTATCTACTTCCCCGATTCAAATGCAGACATAACTTAAAATTAACGTATTAATCAATGCATGACTTTAAATCTGTTTGCACAAACATCAGGAACAAATGAAGAACTCGTGTGGCACGCGACACCATGAGCCTTTGTATTAACCGATCAAAGAAGAAAAAACCAAAAAAAGAAAACCTATGGCTGTCACCAGGTTCATTAAAGGCAGCTCATTAATGGCGCACACTCCCCCGTCCCACTTCTATCTCATCAGCTCCACTCTCCTCTGTTTGGTGAGATCTTATCCGACACCTCCGTTCAAGCACCTGAGCATGACGCCCACCGAGCCATCCGAGTGACTCTTTTGTACTAAAATTAATCATTATTTGTAATCGAGGAATGCAAATACATCATGCCTTTTTAATATCTGCTGCCTGTCCTTCCTCCCGCAGTTTCCACCTTAATCTGTGTGTAGCGAGAAACCCAGTCTTGTGGAAAGCTTTCTGAAGCATTTGAAAGCATAAGATCCGATAGAAGTATGGGATGAAGAAGGAAAAAGAAAGTATGTAATACTAAGAAGAAGAAGATCGTATTTATATACTGTATTTATTTACCGCATTTCCCCACTTAACCGTGACCTCAACGTGCTTGAACAAAAAACATTCTGGAAAGAAATTCTTCAGAACACAGAACAGATTACAAACTACAAAAGCAAAGTGCTGGGGATTGTGGAGGGGCAAGGAGGCGAAAGGGAGATAATGGGAAAGGGGGAGACCACCCACTACTAGAGTTATTTACGAAGGAGGTAGGTCTTAAGGCTAGCCTTAAAATCTTGACTGGCGTGAATAAAACTTTCATCGTGACCAAAGCCAACTGTGGCACTTGCTGCCGCCACCACAACTACAGCAGCTACCGAGGCTGTGACCGGACGAGTGCGGCGTTTTACGAGCACTTTGGTTGCCCGGCCTCCAGGGTGGCACCATCACAGCTTCTAAATTTAGAACCCGCCATACGACGTGCAGCCGTTTAACCACCCAGACGAGAGAAGTATAGTGAAATCTTCCACTCCAAACACATTTATGCCGTGGAGGGACCTCGCTAAAAATAAAGTCTCCTCCGCATGCCTCTCCCTGGGTGCGTCGTGGTCGATGTCCTTTCATGGCCACCCCTGGTGCCCACGCAGATGAGAGGGTAAGGAGCATAGCTCCAGCAACAACTGAAGTATTTCAAGGTATAATAAACACTCAGTCACATAAAAGCCAGGCGGCCAGCGAAACCGTCTGTCCAGCGTCCATGTACCTCTGTGTCTAAAGACGAGTTTATTAGGGGAAGTAAATTCTGAGTCTTAAATTCTTTTTTTCTCTCGTCACTTCCCACTGATGACACTGATGAGAATATTGTTGAGATATATATATATGTGTGTGTGTGTGCAAATAAGAAGCTTGGCCAGAAGCGCTCTAGGATAAGATAAAACGGTTTTCTTGTCATAACCATGAACTTCTCGCACTCAGTAATCACCTTCGTCATATGTTTGCGTGGAACATAACAAAGCCGTACAGGAAGCAAGGACTGAAAAAATATTCGCACATTAACAAATAATAGAACAGATTATTATAGCGCCTGTTCTCTGCGTGTGTTTGATGTCTGTCGGTCCCTCAGTTTGCGTGTATGCGTGCGTCTGTGTCTGTGGGTCCATCAGTGTGCGTGTATGCGTGTGTGTGCGTGTGTGTGTGTGTGTGTGTCCTCTCTCACATGCGATACGACATGCCATCACCATTTCGCCAAAACTTGATCACACCTCGCGTGCTGCAATATTATTATTACTTGTATTATTTGTACATTAATAACATGTGAAGACAGCAAGGGCGAGTAATTCTGCGCGGCCTTGTGTAAACGTCACGTGCGTGCTCTCCCCTGTCTGCTTCTTGTGAACAGAAAGCATCGCAGTTATTTCTCGCCTTAGACCTGGCTACAAATCCTCGCCTTGGATGTCAGTTCATTTTTACCTGCCCACAAATATGAAGCTTTTTGTTGTTCATCCCTGGCGTGATCTGCTATTACAGTTTTTGAAATTCTCTTCAAGTGAAGGCGCCATGAAACATCACGTGTAGCACTTGATAAAAATCGCGTTAAAAACAAGATAAAACGGATTCAGAAATCTTCTCATTACTCAGAGAGATGAAGGGCGTGTGTCTGTGGTTTGTAATGAGAACGCGACACAGGAAGAGCTGCGGAAGACACGGGGATGATTAGAGTTAATTCAGAGAAACTGGCGGGGTGGGGGAGGGGACGATGTGACGAGTCCTCCTCTGTGAATGACAGGAAGGTGTCTTCAGTTTGGTTCCAATGTGTGAACACTTATCACTCAACAGCATCTGACTATTTGTCCGTTGTGACCTATGTTTTACAGGCGGTTTCCCAGTACGTCTTACAAATTTATTCATCATCAAATCATTACTATCACTCTCTCCCCCTGCCCCCTCTCTCCACACACAAACACACAGTGTGAATGAAACCAGAGAGCACAGAGAAAGCCATCAACAGTCATCCCTGTAAACAGGTGTAAAATAAAGACAGAAGTATTTCGGAGTCGAGATACGAACCCACGACGCCTGATTCTTACTCTGGCTGTGAGAGGCGCGTCATCCACCAACCGCTCCTCCCCATAAAATACTCCCCCCCCCTCGAACTGTACATTACCTATATCTGCCGAGGTGTTATCAATAGGTGATCGACTGCTCATGTATGGCTGATATCTACCGTTATCGATGTCTGCCGAGGTCTTCCGAGGTTTGCCGAAGTGTGACCTATGCCTATGTCGGAAAATGAAGCATGACGAGTCTGAGATCATTTTTTCCCTTTGGTTTAAAATTCCATGTTTCCGAGCCTTCAAATGTCAAAACATCAGCGGTCTCAGAATAGGAAACTGCATTATCTAACCTGAAAGCAAGTCGAACAGCAAGAGGCTGCAAGTCCTTCACCAGAACACGGTGCGGACTGAAGAACCGAGAGATGCAGCTGTCGAGAGTCATTACAAAGCTGTTTGACAAACGAACTTCGTCACACAAAATGGATTTGAAAGGGCGATGAGGAGTGATCCTCCTCCCATCCTTAGTGAGCTCCCTTTATAGGGTGACAGACAAGAGTTGTCAGGAAGCCTAAAGGACAGAAGGCATCCCATAATACGCTGAGTTAACTGTTAACTTCGTTTTGAACAATGAAACAGTCATTTCTGTGTTGTCCTCTGCCGTGCGAACAGTAATGTCATCTGCTCTCGCGGCTTCGTTAATGTCGTTATCTAAATGCATGTCAAGGTAGAGGATTCTCTATTCTTTTTACTTCCTTCGTTAAGAAGGCATCATCATCATCATCAACTGGACTAGAGGTCCTGTCAGCGACCTGCTCACTCTATCACCCAAAACCTTGCCTCGTCAGCTGCCATGAGGTCTTCCCAACGAAGGTACCAGTCAGGGGACGAATAACTGAATAACTGACATCATCATCATCATTAGTCTTCCTTCTTGTGTATTTTTTCTCTTTTTGTTTTCTTCGCCATCCTCATTAAGCTTTGAAATTGATTCTTTTTAGGTCTTTTTTCTTTAAAATATGCAAAGTACCGATATAAAAATATTTTTTTCTTTCTAAAGAAAGAGTCGAATTCTCTTCTTTTGCATTAATTAACTCCACAAGAAAACTTGGACAAGGCAAACCGTGTCCCAAGGTGTTCCAACCGCCTTTTCCCCTCTTCGAAAACGACCCTTGACCCGACCGTGCCTTCATCTGTTTCACAGTTTTCGCCCTCGACAACCTGACGGTGGTCTGGAAATAGCTTCGTCGACAGGCAGTCTGTGACCGTCGAGGGCTGCCTGGACCTCAGCAGGGTGCCAGGACTGGGGAATCTTTCCCCTGAGCAACACCCGGTGCCGCCACCGACCTCGTGATTCATCCTTTGCTGACGACACGAACTTGACGATGGCGGTGATCTGGCGGGTCACGTGAGGGCAGACGTGAGGGCTTTGATCCCAAGGGAAGGACAATGATCCTAGTGCTCCTGTCATCGCACGACGGTTATCGACTGGGAGGGACCCACGTGCCGCACAGCAGGAGGGTGAGCAACGAGGTCGGCGAGTCTGGTTGAAACATCTCTTATAGATAATATAATAATGTTTCTCGTTTGGTACGCTGGTTGGTTTGTTTGTTTTTTTTAAACTAAAAATCTCTTCGGGCCCTAAGATAGGAGGGGTGAAGAAGATGGAAACATGTCCAGAGGTTCTCGAGGTTCTTCACCAGACTGAATCCAAGTGAGGACGGCCACAAGGGCGGACACAAGGGCAGATCACTGTGACTGAGGTCGGGTACCATCGTGACACAGGAAAGAGCATTGTGACACAAGGGCCTGTGTCAGTGTGACACAGGGCAAGACTTTTTCTTGAACTGGTTTTGTTAGGAGACGAGTTCCTGTGCTGAGATTGAGTTTTTAAATTCTAAACAGTAGATAGGAATGGAGCTGCTGCTGCTGCTGGACAAAATACTTTTCGTTGCTTGTCAGTGTTTAACAATGAGCTTCAACTGTGCACACACACACACACACATTCAAGATTTTCATAATTTTTAAAAAATTATTTTTAACTCTCTCTCACACACAGTGACAGTGTAGAAGAATTCTATCAGTTAACCTGACGCCAGTTCGAAAGCCAGGTGACCAACTTTGTGGCAAACATGTTGAACGAATGTGTATAAGGATTTATTTACAGCTCACCAAGATTTATCCCCCTAAAGTCATTAGAAATTAACCTAGTGACCATGAGGATGGGGGTCTCATAAGAAAATCAAGGGCCATTCAGAACTGTCAAGATTATTTTTCTTATAGTCTCCCCTTGCTGTTCTAAGTAAGTAAAATCCATAAAAAAGAAAAACCGTATGAACTCGATATAAAGACACATATCAAATGATTGACAAGGGTGATCGATATCAGCGACATAACGGGTCAGAAATGCGGTCCTTCACTGTTTTTGTCTCTGTCGTTATCATACATCGACATCGTTTATTGCCGGCACATGCTCACAAATATGGCGCTTATCGGATAATAAGCCTTTTTTTACACGAAGGATCAAAACCTGGGTACCCCCTGTAGCTGACCCCACGTCAAAGGGTCATGCCTACCTGTCAGAGCTCGCTACAACCTGTTGCGACCTCAGGTAGCGCGATGGCGTCTCTCGAGCGCATGCTTCATTTGGACCAATCAGATGCAGGGATTTTGTCCAACCAGCCAATCACGACGTCTCTTGCCTTAATTCCTGCAGATGACGGCTTGGAGCACCGGGCGGATGGAAACATGGCTTGCAAGCAAACATGCAAGATTTAATGACTCCTTAAATAAGGCTGCGAGAAGTAAAATCGTTGCCCGATAAGTCAGACTGTAAAAATAATGTCGCGTGTAAATCCCAGACCTCCTCGAGCAGACCACACTGAAAGGACATTTGTCTTTCCCTTGGAGTAGGGCTGGAGGAGTTTTTGCTGGTGTGTGTCAAGTATCCTACAAGAATCTGTCGAGAGTAGTACCACGTAGCAGTTGTGCTGTTGGTCGTAACTATATTTTGTGGTGGTCTGTGCATTTTGGACATTCACGAGGATCAGTTAAATGACACCTGCGTGCCTTTGCTACCTTGCTGAGGTCTCTGGGGCCAGACGGAGCGACCAGGGTTGTGTTAAATGTGTTTGCTTTTTAAAGGGGGAGGGAAAGGGAGGGGTTTCTATTAAACCCTCTTGGACTTGTTTATGTCACGCTCACATACAAGACCTTCAGAGAAAGAAAGAAGAAATACAAAAAATAAACAAAAACAAAATGAAGAAGCAGAAGAGTTAGAAATGGAGAAATAAAAATAAAAACAAGAAAGAAAAAACGAAAGCAAACAAGAGACCAATGTTCTTGTCCACAATGAATTGTAGGAGGGAAACAGCTAATGTCAACAAGTGATAACAATGAGGGACAAACAGGAGGAACAGGTCACCTGTTCTTCTGTCTTTTCCAGCCTCGCCGCCGACAAGAACCCTCTTTCCTGTCCATGTTCATGTCTGTCAATTGTCTCCTGTGTCGTCTCAGCACACCTTTGATTGGATGGTCCAGCGACCAATCATAGATAAGACCAGACGGAGTCAGGGAAGGTTTAGGGGGGAGAGATGGAGACAAAAAGGAAAGGTAGACGAGAGAAGAGAAAAACAAAGCTCGGGGCGGGGTACAAAAAACACGCACAAGAAGAAAGAGCAATGTGGGTGGGTGTGAGGGGGTGTGTGTTGGGGGTGACTGGATGACAGCAGCAGATGAAAAATAATGAAACGACGAGCAGAGAAGAAAAACAGGGCGCGCTGCGTGTGACGTGGACGTGTTGTTGACAGGCCGATAGTTCGAGCGCACGCGTCTGTCCTTGTGATGTGTGTGTGCGTGTGCGTGTGCGTGTGTGTGTGTGTGTGTGTGTGTGACCTTTCACCCACCCTCTCCCTATTTTCTTTTAAGGCTTGGCTCGACAGAGTGCAGAGATACCAACAAGCCCACAGCCTTCAAAACAAAAAATTAAAAATTTCCAAGAACGTGGAGCTCAGCAGATGTCAAGGACAGTCGAGGCAGCAAGACTGGAAGAGAAGAAGGCAGAGAAAGAGAGAGAGGACAAAAACAGAGGAGTTTGGAGAGATTGAGCTGACGGCTCCTCTCGTCTCTTCAGACATGGGGGGTTCTGCCAATGACTGTCTCTATAAATTGGAATATTATGTTTCCGTGGACAAATCACTTTAGAATGCCGGCTTCTCATTCTGTTGAGCATCTTCAGCCACCCACTCAGCCGTCCTCCAGCCTCCAAGGTCTGTCAAGTCCTTTGTAGGATGGTCATGGCGGCTTTTGACCGGCACTGCAACCCTTACTCCAACCTGGAGTCTTGCAGTTCAGCTTCCCACAAAACCTTGGACAAAAGTGATAAATTTATCTTTTCTTCTATTTTTTTTTTTTTGAAGAAGACGTTTACAAGACAGTGAGTGAAAGATGAAGATGTGAACACAGACAAGTGTCGCTAAAAATGTAGTTTTAGACATCTTTATACACAAGTGACTAGGAGCTCTCAATCTCTCTCGTCTGGTTTAATTCTGTTGTAATTAAATTTAAACTACTCTGGCGCACATACTACACTGTAGACAATAATATAACACCAATAACAACAATAATGATAAGCCTAATAAAATTTATCATCATCATCATCATCCTGGCATTTATTTTCCTTCTACCTCAGTCCACCTCCACCTCCAATAGACAGATTGGCTTTTCCTAAAGAAAGTTTAAGTAAGCAAAATAATTAATTATGTATTGTAAACGAACTAAGACAGGATGCGAGTTAAGCTTGAATGTCGCGTGGAAGTGGTCGACAAAGAGGCTACAGAAGGTAAAAGGTCATGGTCCAAGCTGAAAGGTGCGACAAACAAGAAATGAGTGTTATCGAGGTAATCGTCCTTTGATGTGCAAGTCCTCGTCTCCGGTCTGTCTCCCCTCCAACACCCATCCACTCGTCTAACTGTCGGCTGACACCACACACCACACACACTCATTCACCCGTGTCCGGTGCAAACAAAAATATCGATGAACGAAATGGGTCGTGGAGTGCAGAAAACACAAACACTTCCGCCTTCAAACACAAAAAACAACAACAGCAACAACACCACCAGCAGCAGCAGCAGCAGCAGCAGCAACAACAACAACAACACCAACAACAACAACAACACCACACAGATCTGCTCAACGAGGTCCTTAAAATCAAGCGCGCAGCCTCTTCCCTGCTGTAATAAACATGGTCTGGGAACAACAGTGAGATGCTGTGGGCACGCAGCACGTACCTCACGCACCTCACGCACACTCAAAAAAAAAAAAAAAATAGTCCAAACGTCTCGTGTGCAAAAGATTTTCGTGAATGTCGCCGCCGATGTGAGGCGACAAGGATGGTGATGGATGACGAGCACTCGAAGGATGACAAGACTGACTCATCGTGGACGAGAGCTGACCTTTGCTAACTTCGTGTAATTGCGGGGGAAAGTCGGGGGGACAGCAAGGGGTCACATGTCTGCAGGTGTAAGCAGCTCATATATTCAAACATTAACAGCATCACAACAACACAATGATGTGTCTGTCTATAGTTCATTACTGCCTAGCACATTAACCATGCTAGCGAGCTCAGAGAGAAACAGGTCAACATGGACAGGCATTACGGATATTACATACAGCATTTGTGTCTAAGTCTACATAAAGTATGCAATATACACTTTATAGTTTGTATTAAAACATAAAGAACATGTGTGAATTTATTTTATAAGTTTAACTCAGGGGGTCCTAAAGTCACATGCTCAGTAGAGGACTTACATGTGTGCATTAAGATATTATTATCTTACATGTTTCTAATATTTCTTGTTTCCAACCGTCCCAGAAATTTCAAACCGTCAATGGTAAAGATCACACCCGACTGTCATCATCTACCCAGACTGCAGTGACTCATGGTAAATCACGAGTTCGTATAACAAGTAGGACCTGGTTTATCAACCTGGTTTTCCAAGCTCTCAACCCCATTCCACACCCACCCGTCCATCCACCCCGCACACATCATGCTCAGAAAGCGCAGTGTGGCGACAGTCCTTCACAGACAGAGATAAGACAACCTCAAGAATGAACCTCAGTAAATGAAAATATCCACAACAAACTGTCAGTACATCTTGTAAGTCACCGTGACATGGCTCAGACATTCAAACCTACAACGACCACCACCCTCAGGCAGACATCCTGTTCTTCTGCTCTTCTCTCATTCAATATTGTTCTGAAAAACATGTTCCCCACCACATGACGATCTCATATCAATATCACCAAATAAAACACTTTCAAGTTCCGCTCTTTTGCAAGTTTTAAGATGATATCAGATGAACTGAATACTACTAGTACTGACTATCTGTGGTAGTAGGTACACGTGACCGTCAACTGTCAAAGTACCACGTGACCAACACCACCAGCGCCACTCGTGATGTCAAAGTAAAGAACGGAATCACTTCATTCAATAGGCACTTGTAAGTACTTAGTGACCACTCGGGGTACAAACACCCTGCTCACTTCCCCATGCATGCTTTGTAAGTTAATATAGATGATATGATGATATGATGATGATGATGATGATGATGATGATGATGACGATGACGATGATGATCATAATAATAATAATTTACAAGAAACACAATCAAGTGACGGAAGCCATGGTAACATTAACAAAGTGCAAGGACGAAGAACTTTGAGAAATGATGAGACGTTCGCTGGATAATGAAAGTTTTTTAAAGTGTGTTTAGAGACCGGATGTAGGAACAGTTCAAACTGAAAGGGGCAGAGATTTCCAAACGGTGGGGGAGAGACAAAGAGAAAGGAGCGGATGCTGAATTTTTTTTCTCTGATGGCCAAAGAGAGCGACTGAGGTGGTCCAGCGTCTAGTTCAGACAGGTGAGCTCAGGTGAGGCCGTGACGACAAGGGTGGCACCGTGTGGAGGTCTTGTCATCACTGCGAGCTCGGACTGACACATCTACCTCACATCTTTGTGTTCATATGTATGTCAGCGGTACACAACCTGTCTAATAAGACAGTAAGTCAGTTTTGTTATACAATATTTTTGTGAATTCAACAACAACCAATGAAAGTGGAACTGTTCCTTCAAAAAAATTTTTAATATTTTCAAAGGCCGCGATCCAGCGTCAATGATAAAAATATTTTTCTTGTTTCTTTGTTTGCAACGAATTTTTCCTCTCCATAAAATATAATAAATGCAACTTTATTCATCTCTACTGACAGTTATAAAGTGTATTGTTTTTCGTTTTGTTGCGGGAAGTGAACTCACACATTCTCCAAGTACATAAAGGCGATGTTGTACAACCCAACAACAAGGTATGTATACCTGCCGGCGTGTTTGTCAAGGTGTAGTGAGTGCGTACCTTCCCAGCATGCTCGGACAGGAATGGTGGAGAAATAAAAATAGACGGAGGAGGCAATAAAGTGCACTGTATCCTCCACTCGCCGTTGGTAGCCTCGGACCCTCCAGGTGAGGGCTTGACAACGTCCTCGCCAGTCGCCTCGTGACGAGGTCACCAGACAGGGTGTGACTAATCCAAAGCTATTCTTACCCTCCACTCAGGTGTGCATGCACTACGGCGCGAGACATTGCATTCCGTGAAGAACAAACAAAAAGAAAAAAGTCTTACAAGCCGCCATCTTGCTGGACATGTCGTAAAGGTGTGAATGTACTCGTGATGATCCGGAATTAGATGTTTATAGCGAAAACTAGAGTGATGACACAGGGACAGGCGACTATTCACAGTCTGAGTGACTCTAATAAAATAAAATAAAATAAATAAAATAAAATAAAATAAAATAAAATAAAATAAAATAAAATAAAATAAAATTCAGGAAACTGTAAGGACCTACAATGTAAGTTGATTGCTGGACGATGTCAAACACTGGCGTCTGATTGTTTTCATCACAGAGGAGTTTTGTGAGGACATGGTGGATTGGATGACGACTTCGTCGCTTGTTGCTGAAATCAGGACAGACGGAAGTGTAGGATCCCGCCCATGCGTGGTTTGCTGTTGTAATATCCTATTAAAAAGCTAGAAAATGTGTAAGAATTTATTTCCAATATTAACAAAACCCTCAGTCTGCAATGACCATCGTTAAGGAATGAGAACTAGCTCCAACATTCACACTAGGCCCTTCCTCGCCCCCATCCCGGACACACACACACACATATATATATACATACACAAACAAACACACACACTTGTATTAATACGTTTCCACGCTCCTGGTCACATCTGTCACAAATATCCACACTGTCACATGGTGCGAGCCTTAAGAGGTTTTCGAATTAGTCATTGCAGGTTTTCATTCTCCAAAGTATAGTTGGTACAGGGAGGAGGAAAAGCTGACAACTTACACATCACTTTATCATGGATGATCGATTGTTTGTTTATTCAAACAATTTAGGATATAGACAGTTGATCTTGCAGATATTTTGATATTGATACTGGACGAGGGAGGTATCGTATGTCAATCGCTGGCAACATTTCAAACCTTGCGGGAGGTGACCAATGCCTAATAAGACTCTCTCTCTCTCACTCACTCACCACTCACTCACTCACTCACTCACTCACTCACTCACTCACATAAAATGTGAATTTCGCAGCAGTAAAATTCCTCAATGAAACTTGTAAAAATCGAACAAAATATATGAGGTTATTATCACAGAAATATTCCCTGGATTAAAAGAGAGCCCTACGGTATGCACTGCACATTGAAAATGAACGTGAGATTCACATCCATCAATCAACTCTATCTTTTCATAAAAATACTAGTCAATATCATCTCAGCTTGATGTGTTCTTTTATTAAAATAATACAAAATACTAATAGACAGGAGATCCGTAGCTAGTTTTCTTTATTAAGCTCACGAAGTATAGCAAGAAACAAGCGAAGACATACTGTAGTAAATACATTGAGGCTTCAAGTCCATATGGACAGACCTAGAATTCAATGTTCAGTGTTCAGTGTTCGCTTATCATGCTGTGTTTGCCAAGAACCAAAGAATTTACAATACAAATGATGATGAGGATATAAGAATTTTTTTCATTCCTTCTCTTCGGTCTCTTTCTATCTTTCCCTTTTTTTTCTCTTTCCCTTTGTGTATGGGGGAGGACGGGTGAGGGTGCGGAGATTTTTGTGCGCGCGCAAGGGATGTACTTTGAGGACTTGACTAGCTGGTACCCGGGTGCAAGCTTGTTTTTACCTGTTAGTCCATCCGTATTTGTTATAATTTTTGTTGTTGTTGTCCTGCTATGCACTTAGCTAAGTATTCACCCACACGTGTGTGTGTGTGTGTGTGTGTGAGGGCGTGAGTGTGTGCGTGTAAATGAGTTTGTACACGTGTGTGTGCCCGTGTTTGTGTGTACAACACGTGTGTGTATATCACACCTAAATAAAGATAATGAAAGGCTGAGGTGTGATACTTCAGGCTGGCTGGACTCTTCAAAACTCGATTCTTATCTTAGCCCCGTGCCTCCCAGTCCACCAGCCCTCCACCTCCTCCACCCAGCGCCAGAGATACCCGGGAGCAACGTGAGCACGTCAGGACTTAGAAGTTAATCCGCGGTTTGTCGGCTTGTCTCCGGCTTATTTTCCTCCCATTTATTTTTCTGGCCCCGTAAACGTCGTGTGGGACTTGGGGGGAACTGTGTACAACCCTGCTACCCGGGGGATCGGTCACGTGACCAAACCGCAGATACCAAAGAGAACGCCCCGCATCACATGTGGATGGCAGACCTAGGCTCTAACATTATTGTAAAGGATTGTAACATTGTATGTAATGCGTGTGTGTGTGTTTACAAATATATTTCTAAAGCTTGCACAGTTACAGAGAGAGAGAGAGAGAGAACACGAGAGGAATGAGTGTTAATACCGAGAGAGAAATGAGTGAAGAAAGATATGGATGAAGAAGGATAACGAGAGTCATCGTTACAACGACAGAAATTTTGGTAAGAAAGGATGCGAAGTAAACTAACATCATGGGTCACGCCACCCTGGTGTAAACATCACCTTGACACACATGCTGCTGCTGCTGACCTTTAGGGACGAAGCTATAGAAGGTAAACAGATTAACAATCCTGAAAAAAGATATACGTCCTCCTTCACGGACACCATCACCTGTTTAGGAACACTCCAAATCCCCATCTCTGCCTGCTGCTGTTGTTCCTGAAGATGTTGATTATCTGAGCCAGAGATGGCCATGCACCCGTATCATCTACATCATTTACTTGTTCTTCTAGCAGATACCAAACCTCGGACCTGCTTCTGGACATGTCTTCTCGACGGAAGTCCGCTCATAGCCGCCACGACTTAACTACAACAGACTCAATCTAAGTAATCAGATAGACAGATGTAATAAAATTTATTTAGAAGATGCAAATGCCAAACGAGTAAAAATAAAGAGAAAAGGAAAAAAAGGAACAAAAAAAAAAAAAGAAGAAGTAAAATAAAAAAAAAGAGCTAGAGAAAGATAAAACCTTTTTGTGGCTTCACTCAGCTTTGTCTGAAGTCCAGGGTCAAATCTGCAAAACTTGCCGAGTGCTGGGGAAGGTTCCAGCATGTGTGAAGGATTAATTCTTGTTCCAGAAACATTCAAGGAAGGTCAAGGCTGTTCCTTTATCGTTGCAGAAGACGATCCAAAGATTTCTTCCTCCTCTTTTTGTAACCAGTGTAAGACAGATGTCAGAGGTTATTGAAAATTCCTGAAACATTAAGATTTTGAGAAATTTGTTTTTATGATCCTTGTGTTCAATAAAATTTCTGAAGTACATCATCCAGCAAAGATTATCAAATCTATTTGGAGATAGATAAGATAGATATATTGTCTTCCTCTTTCTCTTATTAAATGTTTAATTTACATTCAGTCAGAGACTACCAAAAACCTCTACTAAAATTAGAGCAAAAAATGCTAAAAAGCTAAATGCTTATAAGAATGTGCACGAGACAGAGATAGGTGTCAAAAAGAAAAACAAAAGAAGAAAAGAGAGTTAAGGACAAGGACAACAAGAGTAAGAAAGAAATAGCAAAGGCAAAAGGTATCTTGTCCGTGCGTTCGTGTTACCTGTCGAGGTCGAGCGACCTGACCAACAGCCTGACAGTTGGGAGGCGATTTAACTTGCTGTTTATGTCCCTCTACAGGATGCGAACCGGTGCCTTTGGATCAATAGCTCGTAAAGTTAACCACTGCTTTGCTTTCTTGTCGGGGATTTGGTGAACATCGAAAAGAACAAAGTTAAAACGAACATCAAAGACGATGAGATCGATGTAGCTTAGAGAGATGGTCTTGATCCTTCTCCGAGAATTGTACATCCCTTCATGGCTGCCCCACATTACACGTTCACTGAAAGAACAATGCACGCTCCTTTTACAAGGGAAGCTTGGGGATGGATAGAGGGAAGGAGAGAGAGAAGTGAGAAGAGGTGTTTGTTTGGGTGAGGGTCATTATGGTAATATACAGTGTGATTGTGTATATTAATGTATGTATATGTGCGATCTTATTCTCATGTCAGCTCTCTCTCTCTCTCACACACACACATACACACAACTTATTGCTGAAAATGCTTATTTGTCTTAATTACAATTGTTATTTATATCTTACTGTGTTCACTGCTTGTTTTATCGACAGACGCCGGTGTAACCACTCTAACATAATTTAAACTTCAGAAAGTCAGTCAAACGTGACTGTGGATGTTACAGAGTAAGTCGTGTATTGCTGTACACCGCTCTACGTCACTGACACGTCACATCAAAGCACCAGTGAACGTCACAGTAAGCTTGGCAAACCCTCAAACATTACAGCAGTAATGGATAGCAATGCACTTCCGAATAGAAACGGGAAATAACTCTGTAGATGGCGCTGATAGCGGAAGTGAACAGGAAGTACGATTCTGCGTCGTGATGGCTGTCGGCTTCGTTAATGTGGTTGGAGGAGGAACCTGGACTCAAAATAAAGACTGGCACTGTATACTTAAACTGAATAAACTTCTAGTTGTATCAACGATCAGCATCTTTGACGAGGTCTTTAAAATAAAATAAAAAATAAACATAGAAATTGTCTGTAGATATCCTCTCATTATCTACCTGACCTCATCTGCAGAAGATATGCATCACTGTGCGAACAATTACAGATAACCATGATACTAGCAGCTGTACTCAATCCACTAGTTCAGCTGCAGAAGAAGTTTATTTTTTTACCTAAATACACGTTTTCATAAATTTTTTTGCACGATACTTGTTTACAACCTGTCCCTCTGTCAGAGCATTGCAGATGCTGAGAAATGTTAGGAAATATCCAATAGCAAGGGCACACTCCATGTGCACCACATAAACTTCAAGTGACCATTGTTTGTAAAGTTAGTTCAGCACCATTCTGAAGACCATAAACATGTCCCCGATGTCCTCCTCTATTTTAACTTCTCCTCCCTGGTCTCTGGCTCTCAAGAGTTGTTGCTTGATGTAAACCCAATCTACTAGCCTGTGCTTCTTATTTTGAAACCAAACTTACACACTTCTTCACCAATGCGCCTTAAAATCGTCTTTGAAACAACAGGAAGAAATCATTATTTCAAATGAATGGTTATCTCTTGCCACATTTTTACCTGACCAAACAGTTCTTAGGAATACATTTCTTGGCAAAGTCAAACCTAAAATAAACTTTCTTGACTTTGAGTCCATACATGTGAATAAAACTTTGAGAATAGTCTGTCCTTGACCAAAGATGTCACCAAGCAAGAAAATATTTCCAAACTTGATTTTACTCTTTAAAAAAAAAACTTGAACTGGATTGTAGACACATAAACTACTGTCGATGTTTTAACTCAGAAAACTCTTATTTGAATCTTTGAGAAAATATGCCTTAATATGATTTGAACTTTTTTTGAAATCTCCATTTCGCGACAAGCAAGTAAAAGTTGATAGTGTAAATCACAAAGGTGTCCAACTACATGGTGGCTGTGGTTTTGATGTTCTGTTTTCTGTGGATGAAGACCGCACCTGTGAAACCCTTTCAAGTTCCTTTTTATCATTCTTACTGTCTTCCAGTCTCTCTGAGCAAAGCCTCAATCATTCTAAATAACAGCAAATGCAAACAAAGTTTGTTGGATGAACATGTTCAGAGACAGTAAATAAGAGGAAGTATGTCAGATGCTAAAAGATTTTGTACTATCCTTTCCGTCAATGAGTTTTAATGGTGGTGTTCATAAAAAGGGAGGTCAGACTAGCAAAATTCAACAAGAAAAATTAATCTTCGTCGTTGTCGCCATCATCACCATCATCTTGCGTGGTCTGGTGGCGCAGCAGTCACCAACACAGTGTCCGGGGTTCAAATCTCGTCTCGGACACGCTGTTCTTTCTCTGCTTGTGGCATCTGTGTACAGGGCCGGCGGCTTGGCTGTGATATACATGTACCCTAGTTGCCAACTCTGCGAAAAAACACTAACTCCCTCCTCTTCTTCTTTTTCTCCTCCCTATTCCTTAGTCATCTTTTCCTTTCCATTTTCACCCATCTCACTAGCAGTTTTCATCCATCTTTACCCGTACAAGTTAATCTTGCCAGTGGTCTAACCACTCATCATGCATACGTTAGTTTTAAACCAAATAGAAATGTAAAATATATATATATATCGAATGCCCATTTTTATCTTCTTGATCTCACCTACCTGTAACTGTTTTGCCATTCCTTCTGAAAAACAGCAAAAGGAAGTTAATTATTTCCTCTAAAACGAATAAAAATTTATCATCTCCCAGGCTGTACAAAAACCAGTCGCGCATTGTAATTACTATGGTAATTACTAATTACTAATTTAGAGAGACTAAAGAGAAAACTTCGTCTTTAGAGATGAAACAGAAAAAGGAATGATGAAGACAGGAGATAGGAAGAAGAGGTGAAATGGCCAAAGAGCGATCGAAAGAGTCAGTGGGGGTAAAGGAAGGATGGTGAGATCTTCACATCGGCTAAAAAACAACAACAACACTTAAACCAACTCCCTTTGTCTCCAGGATCCTGTCGGAAAGTTGCGGAGCATGAAAAGTGACAAACGGTCCCACGGCGGGGAATCCCCTTCCTGAAGCGGGTCACGAAACGTCTTGCTTTCCTGGCCGCTGATTGGCTGACAGCCGACCTTGAGAAAGAGGTCACCGACTGTCAGCAGGAGCTGTGGGCAAGTTAACCACACTGTCACCGTGGAGACATGACATGGACACTTGCCGAGGACACGGAGTCGCTCACAACCCAGTAGAGAGAGAGAGACAGAGGGAGGGAATTGGGGCGTGAGGTGTGAGGAGCTAAAAATAAATAAATAAAGGTCGGTTCTCGCAGGGAATCACACGACTTCTTAAAATGCGAATAAATCAAAAGAGGTTTCTAGTTTCCAGTGTGCCAATCCCATGAAACACTGTGGAAAACGTATTCGATGAATGTATCAACCGGTCTGCGCACGTCACTCTATTGACAGTTAGGTACGTCATTATCATACAAAATCAATATCCTTCAAGTATTATTGCAGTTGGCATTGTATTGATCGCTGGAAGACGTCATCAATGACTTTCTCTCTGTGTGTTTGTGTGTGCGAGTGAGAAGGATTGTTTTCTTCCCCTGAGAGCTCTGCCAGACAACATCTCCAGTTGACACGTCACAAAACATGACCTAGTTTGGGGGACACGTGACCAAGCCTGGCCTATTTTGTGTCACGGCGCATGCCCACAGCCGGACATCCATCACAGGGAAGCAGGTCTCGACTTTTGCTGGGGGACAGGCTCGCAGGCGCCGAGCTGCGGGTTTGGGACTTAGTGGGAGGCCATGGCGACACGTTCACCGAAAACAAATTTCTTTCTTGCCACACAGTGTCCGCTCTGCCCTTCACCCCGGTTACATTCCATGGAGAATTAAACATGTCAGGAAGTTTCAACAGCAAGTTAATATTATGACACAAACTGTATAACAACACAGGCTTCAATGAAGCTTAGTGTTAATCATCAAAGCTTGCAGAAAGGTGGCTGTTAGTTAAAATTCGTATCTCAGATTTTCCAAATGCCAGCAGATCAGAGTTTATTAGTGATTATAATAAAAACATACTAAAAATACTAGCATAAAAATTTTATGCAATGAAAAATAGTCATTATCTATTTGGTTTCAGCGCTTAAAGGATCTGAAGATTTGCTGGGGACAGGGGACGTCACCACCTTTTTTTTTAACTGGAAGGGAGGTAAGCAATGCACTGCTGCTGCTGCCGCAAATGAATCTCTCTCTTGTTTGCTCTGTGAAGTATGTTTTTAAGACTTGAGGCCACTGGTAAATTCGAAAAAAACAGTTTTAAATATTATAGTGATAAATGTTTGTGAGCTTGAAGTTTTGCCGTGTGTTTGTGTGTTTTCCTGCGTGTATGTTCATCACGCTCACTTGATTGATGTTTCAAAGCTGAGGGCAGCGAGTGACACGGCGAGAAACGATTTATGATTTCAGGTTTCTTGCTTTATTTTCTGTCCCTTTCCTTTCTTTCATCATAGAAGATGGTTAAAAAATATTTATATTAAATTTTTCTACATAAGTATTGATGCTGCTTAGAAATCCTGTGACGTCAACATTGTCCAGAAAAGAGAGCTCTGGATCAGGAGGGATAACTAAAGTTCAGGAGTCAAAGTCAAGCGTTGTCTTTTCCCGTACATAAAAAAAAACCAAATGATTTTATAACATTTAGTAAAGTTCCTAGACTGAATTGAGGTGTGTGTGTGTACATAACAAGATGTGTGTGGAGGGGAAGGGAGGGTCGGTGGGTGCGTGTGTTGAGAAGACGGAGCCGTTGATAAATATTGCCGAAGGCAGTTCGTTGTTTGTCTGAAGTATGACCTGCTTTGCTCTCCATCTCTTTCATCCTTGTGAGAGCGCATGCTCTAACACAGGGGGTGAGTCAGGTGGTCAAATAATAATAATAAAAACACTCCCGAGGTTAGACCTCGCCATTAGAGTCGATACAACACGTGGACACAAGGGCTGACGTCAGTGGCCAAAACTGTTATTCGTTCGTTTTGTTCTTTTCTTCCATCTGTTAGCCTCCAGATGCTGTAGCTGCGAGTTGGACTGCATTGTGCTACTGCACGCCATTACTTACTAACTGTTGTATTGTTAGTTGTTTGTCCTTTCTTGCTTAGCGACAAAGCTCGTTTAAATAAAGGTGGGTTATCGGGTACCGATGTCTCTTGAGATGCTTCGGGTACTGACTACTATTGAGGTACTTAAGAAATTGAGAGGAGAGAAAAATGTACACCTTGGAAGCATTCTTCATCATCAGAACTGTCAGAATAGTCATTACATAACGCTCTTCCACCCGTTGTGATTTTGCACTATAATGTGAAGAAAAGGAAACTGGAATACCCGGGGTGAAAACCAAGACGGCCAGCCCTGTGAACAGGTGACACATCCAACAAGATGTAGACTTCCTCTCTCATCCACCTCTCTCTCACTCACACACATACCCGTCATTGGAGAGAAATGACCCAGGGCCTTGCAATCGTCACAGGAATAGTGACATCCAGGTTTTATACCACTGCGCTACAGGGGTGCCAAGGTGACTTGTCACGTGATGCCGGCGATGTTGATGTCAAAGTCTTGCGTTGTTTCCTGGCGGCGCTGTAGCTGCTGGTGACACAGGTAGGCCTCCTCTCATTGGCTGGACGTTGGCATCTACGTCATGCGTCGTTTGGCTGTTGTGTCAGATGACCTACCTCTGGAGTTGTAACCTCTGATGTCGCCCTTTGACACTGCGATAGGTTGACGCTGAGCGAGAGAACAGGGAAACCAACAACACGGATGAAGATGATGATGATGATGACGACGACGACGACGACGACGACGACGACGACGATGATGGATGATGATGATGATGATGATGATGATGATGATGATGATGATGATGATGGAGGTAGTGCATGTCATCGTCCCCGTGGCTCCTGGAATCCAATCATCCCTAATCTTCCTCAGCAGGAATGCGACATCTACGATGACAGAAATTTGAGGATGATCGGCGCTGCGTCCTTCACCTTCTCGCAATTACGAAAACATTTTTTCGTCCTTCAGGTTAGCTCCCCCTGCTGCTTCTACTCCACTCCGCCCCTCCCTCCTTCCATCCACTGTGTGCGCACGTCTCTCGTCGCAGGCGTCATTAGTTGCTTGCTGATGATTTACTGGCCTGGGGGTGGGTATGTTTATGTTTTTTATTTGCTTTTTTTTTCCTTCCTTTTTTTTTTTTTTGTTAGCCTGTTGAGTGTCCCCATAATTTCATGTCCACCGCCATCCCCAACATCCTCCACTACCCCTTCTCTCTTTCTTTCTTTCTATTTGATTGTTATCAACGTGTCAGGACGACTGGCAGCATCATTCGCAGCTGCATCATTCATGCTCAGGAATAGCACCCAGATATTTACAGCCATGTCTCCAAGAAAATGAAACAAAACAAAATTCTAAATTCTACCGCACGCGCGCATCAGAGACTGACATGAAAATCCAGTTGCGATCTTTACATCAGGTTACACTCCTCCTCACTCCCTCCCTCCCTCCCTCTCTCTCTCGCTGGCTCGCTTTCTCTCCACCGCAGGGTGGCAGGGACGCACGTGATTGACAGGGTAAAGGTCAGGAGTAGGTATTGACGGCGCACGGGAGTGGCGGTCGTAGAAAAAAGTCTCCTGCGTTCGTTGGTGTACGTGCGTCATCAAAGGCGTTGGGGAGGGGGCAGGAGAGTAGGAGGGAGAGGGAGGGTCCGTCACGACCGATCGAGTCAAGGATGGTAAGGGAGGCAACCGACGGACTAACAAGCGGGTCTGAAGAATAGGATTTATCATCTGCTCGGCTTGATAGTGCTCCTTTAAAAACGGCAGTGAAACGGTTCGTTGTGAGTCGACGTCTGTCACCATACCCAAAGTCATTAGTAACACGCACACACGCACACACGCACGTGATCCAACAGGTGCAAAGACAAGGTCAGGTTCTGAGACACAAAGACACCAAGAACAGATCGACAGTGACGTGTCGTCGTTGTTGCTGGCGGCGATCGGCAACTTTCATCCTCCCGACCCCTCGCCACCCACCCTCAGACGGAGAGCTTGTTTCTGGACAGAACGTGAGCGACTCAATAAATAAATAAAAATAACGAGACTGACTCTGGCGACGCAATCTCCTGGAGTGACGGCCATGTGGGATTGCTGACAGACAACTCCCTCAGACCTTCACCTGGCTTCCCTCGTCACCTGGATAGCTCGTGCACTGATTGAGCGATGACAGGGACCCGGGGATGTGCTCGGGTGCGAGTGTGTGGAGGTGACCTTGCAGGGCCTGGCGGCGAGGGCGTCACCTTGGAGATTGTTTTCTTGCTCGGAGGTCTCGGTGTGCGGACCTGGGTGAGGAATTCTCAAACAACTCGAGGTTCCTGTCCTCGGACAGCAAATCTGTTAATGTCGGTCTCCGTAATGTGTTTGTCTGGACGAGTCTGTTGTTGATGGAGTGCGGGCAGACTGGGCAGTGCAGTGCACCCTGATGAATATACTTTTAGTTTGAGTTCGGAGCCACACCTTCCGGTTTGTGGCGACAGGTGCGGCTAGAAACATGAAGTGAGCACACACACACACCCACACATACACCCACATACACACAAACAGACACATGTGCACTTTACGGCAATCAACATATAGAAACCGCTTGTGATTGCATGAGTAATACATCCTTAAATACATACACACTATATATATATCCGCAATCCTCCGTAGATGATTACACACATTCCCATAAACACATAAAACACAGATGAATGAACACACAAACTCATTTATATAAGCACACGTAATGTGTAATGCAAAAGCAACAGCTCTCTCTTTCTATCTATATATATATGTATGTCAGCAAATTTAACGAAATTAGAAACTATTCTATATATAAATTTAGAGAAAAAAGAAAATCCCCCATAAAAGTAATTTTCCACATAAGAATACGTAAAAAGCAGAAACCATTAAAGAATGTAAATTTAAAAAAAAATAATAATAACAGCAGCACGAGATCAAGGTATTAGAACTTAGAAACGGCAGAGATGAAACGGGAAGGGTTCAGACGCACAGGAAATAAGAATGTAAAAAAAAAAAAAAAGTAAATAAAATTAAAGATACTTAAACAGTCTAAGACAATAAAACACATAAACTACGTGCAATTTATATATATATCTTTCTCATTCCTTGTTATTTGGTCCCTCTTTACGTTTTCTGTACTTGTTTACATTCATAATTAATATTGTTGCTTATTCTTTGATTGTTCATATGTTATTAATTTGTTTGTTTTCCTGTCCTCCTATGCTGCCCATGTCTCGTTCTTGTTCTAAGAGCTTGCTGCTTAGGAGTGTGAGTGTGCGCTTTACAAAGTTTGCATTATTATTATTATTATTATTATTATTATTATTATTTACAATACTTTGCCGTGAGCAGTTGTGTGAGTTACAAATGTGGGTAGAGACCCTGTCCTGTGAACAGTGAACAGCACACCCTTAATACAGCTTGTCACCAACATTCTCAGGCTCAGTCAGGTGATGAATGTCATGGCAGTGGAATAATTCGAGTGCCGGCGGGAGAAAAGCGAATGTTGTGTATGTCTGCCAAGCGTGTCAGCCATCCTTCAGCACAGATCCTCGAGTTGTCCTCCCCTTTTTTGTCCCTTGCTGGGGTTCGTTACGCTCGGAGTAGCGCGTGTCGAGGGCAGCATTGCACCTTGGTCTCGCCACGCCCTCAGTAACACACCGACAACGGCACATCAGCAGACGACTGCAGCAGTTGCTGGATGTTACAGTTTTATTTCGACATCAGTTGTTAAACTTTGAACTTTGTTGTCCTCTTCCCCATCCAAAGCTCTGTGTGTGTGTGTCCGCCATGATAAAACCAGTAACCAGTTTTTTAATGACTGTCTTACCCAACCCAGGATCTTGTCCAATGCCTTTCCGTGTATGTTTTGTTTTTAGACACAGTGAACCAGTCTTGTGCCAGCGTATTATTATCTTGTATTACCCATCATTCCTTCGCCTACCTCACGCGCATATCTCATCCATCATGGATCCAAGTTCAGTCCATCATGAATCGACTTTGCACGTCCAGCAAAGTCCTGATCCTGGACACTAGTATAGGTCTCTGATGGCCGGCCATCCGGCCAGCATGTCTGTTGGGGATCCTGATACAATTTAAATTAAATGTAGTACCAGCAAGAGTGTGGCTACATGTCACACTGCTGTACAGACTCTGACAACGATGACAACACCAACAGAAACAACAGCAACAAAAACCTACCTGCCAATGCCATCTGAGAGAAAACAACTGACAAGAAAGGAAAACGTCGAGAAACCACCTGAAATACGAACATGGCAAGAAAACAGGAAACAAACCTGATTTATTTTTCAATAAAAGTTTAATATTTCATGAAAATCTGTTTTTAAACATTTTACGAGCATCGCATTTTTCAAGATGTTAATTAACATCAGAATCACACGTACGCGTCCTTTGAAAGCTTTTTCCTCAACAGAAATTCCTTTGTTCTAAAATACAGGAAATGAAGATTTATTCTAAACTATAGAAATTGTCTATTTTTTCCCACTAATTGCAATGCTCTACTTTTTCAAACTCACGAAACTTTTTTTGCTCCTTACTTTTCTTATTTATGTGTATCTTAAGTAAACGAATGTTCTCGTTTCCAGACTTCTCGCTCACTTCACTTTGCATTATACACAAACCTACAATGTGAACTGGGAAGAACTTAAGTCTGCTGGTCTTAAAACTGGTTGTCCGTTAACAATTCCGAGATTTATGGATGGCTTTGGGTGACGTATCACGTGAGCACGAGGCGTGGAGGCGCTGGTGTGCTGCAGGGTCTGTCTTGCAATGCAGACTTACGATGTCCAGGCTAAGCCTGTGTGCTTTCTCACTCCGACCCTTAGTCGACAACATCAGCAACTTGATATCCCTCCTTACAAAGTCAGTGAGTGCACAAACTTCACAAACACTCACCTCCAGAAAGTGAGATCAAGCAGAGGGAGGTGAGTTTTGTAATGTCACGTGAGCAAAAATAAATTGAAACATTTTATTGCTGTGGGGTGGCGATGCTGTGTCCTAAATAATCACTAAATATAAACTAAGTAAATAATAAATAAATACTAAAAAAACAAAAAACTATATGTGAAAGTGGGAACTAAAAAAAAAAAATAAGGCCTGATTAATTTACAGTTAGCTGCGGTTGCTTTTCTCGTTGAATGATACTATGTATCTAAAGATGCTGGCAATGGGGAATCTGAGACCATCCAACATTCGTTGTCCAGAATGTCGTTGGGAAAAACAATTGTTTACAATTATATTGTAGCTTTACTGAAGATAAGAACATAAAGAGAACTAGTAAATGAAAGGAGGAGAGAGTGTAGCGTTCACAGTTACTGTTCAGTTTGGGTGGCGAGGGGTTTGGGGTGTGTGTGTGTTTGAATGTAAAGATTGGTTTTAGCGAGCTTGACCCAGGGTACAATCGTAACCATGTGATCTGAGGTCCCAGACTACCTCAGTGGCGGTCAACACAAGTGACCAGTGTGTCCAAGTCCAGCGAGTCCTGACTTGATGCCGGTCGGAGGTGACGTCTACAAACATCTGGAATCCGAAGAACGAAGGGTAAACAACGTGAACGACAAGACGATCGAGACGACGATGAGTTATCCTTTCATCTCCACCAAGATCGCACGCACCGAACCCACGTGTGCACCTTCGTGACGGCAGGTGACGTCAGGGTAGACGTCCTTGACCTCTGTCTCATGGTCACGCACCGACATCGACAAGGCTCAAATCATGAAAGTTTATGAATAGGTTTATGGGTGACACCCCCACGTGTCTTCCCACACACACACACCCCTCTTCTGTCGTTTCTAGTCGGTGATATTATTATTTGCCGAAGATCCGGGAATTGTCTTCCCGACATCGCCAGGCAGGTAACGGACCAGTGATTTTTGTCACCAGTGTGACGTCACAGCCACAGGACCTGTGTGGACGTGAGGTGACTAAGATGTGGTTGACGTGGACGTGTGGGTGAGTGGAGGTCGAGACGTGCGGGGTGGGTGGGTGGGGTGGACAGGGACACGACAGGCAATCCGGGCCGGTGACGTCACGCACGATTTTTTTTTTTTTTTTTAATGGATGAATTGAGGTGAGCGATGACAAACACCGTTAGCTGACTGAGTGAGTGGCTGAGCAGACGTTAATAGACTTTAATTAGTACTGAGTGTGCTTGAGAGTTGGTTTGTGACAAGGGTGGTGTGAATGGCGGGGAGAGGATTTATTCATGTTACACCAGTAATATTTTCATGTTACACCAGTAATATTTGTCCCACTAAGACAGGGAGACAATTCCCCAACCAAGAGAGTTTTTTTTACTGACAAAATACACTAGAATATTCTAAGGATCCCAAAGTTTCCTCATTAATTTATCAAATGACTCCAGCCGATTTCCGGGATAATATGATAATCACGATAAGAAGAAATGTCAATAACACCTGTCTGTTGCGTGAGATGTCTTTGTGGAGATGAGAACACCTTGTAGAGATTTGTTTACCGATGCATTCATCTGTAACACAGCGTATGGCACCCCAGTGACCTGCTGACCTGCTGCATGATGTCTTTGGAATAAATAATTAGACTGGTGACCAACTTGTGGCCACACACCAGCAAGAACAATGGGTGGTGGCAAATAGCTCGTGACAAAAAAAAAAAAAAAAAAAAACAAACAAACAAAAAAAAAACAACAAACAAACAAACAAACAAAAAATGATTCATGTCTCACTGAGACTACAACCGTCTGGACCACAACCTCAGTCTGTTGTGATGTGAAAGTGATACAGAGAACTTGGTGATCAGTGGCCAGGTATGAAGACTAAACCTTTTGTCGGCGTGCAGTGAAGCGAGACGGTGTTGATGTCCGTGAGAGGCGGCGCTCGTGCTGACAAAGGATCAGCAAGCTGCTTCAGTCGGGAGATCAGCGCGCGATATCAGCTAACGATATCGGCGATGTCAATGATACCCACCACCCGGGGTAGGGCGATGATCTGCAAGATGACGAAGCCGTTGTACGTGGGCAGGCAGAGAAAGACGTGCAAGGTGTGCACGTGCAGGTCCTCATTAGCATATGACTGAGCGACTTGGCGACGTGCACGTCATGCGCGTGCTCCCCCGGACAATGCCAGCGTCCCCCGGTCACGTGCTCTCGTCACGGCACGTGCAGGCACAAGGAGGACAAATCGTGCGTGTGCATCCAGGTGAGTCCAGATGCACGTGCGGTGATAACTTGCAGCCACCTACCTGGCGTAGCTTATAGACTCGATCGAGTTCATTAAAGACGCCCGCCATCTTCATTCTTCGTCCTCCATAACAGAAATAGTCTCAGTGATAAATACAAACCTCTCTTTGCTTTTACACACACAGAAAAACACACACAACGTCCGTGGGTCGCAATGGCTCCCCCTGTCTTACATGCCATTCTTTCTATTCTTGCTTTCTTCTTGCAGACTTCTTCCTGCTCTGTCTTTATTCCAGGACATCGATTATTTTTTCTGTCTCTATTTTCTGACACTTCACCATCTTCTAGCATGTTCACTGACGTCAGCTGTAAATACTAACAACAAATAAACAAACACACAAACAAACAAACAAACAATAAACTGAAATTCTCCCACAAGCCATCGTGTCTCTAGGACCACATCTTGCTGCATTCACTTCCAGATGGTCCAGAGCCGAAAGTTTGTAATGAGTGGCTTGCGGGGAGAGGTGTGAAGGAGGCGGGAGGGTAGGTCAGGTGGAATGGTGACACGGTGCCAGACAGCTCGGGGAGGCAGGCATGAGACTGTCTGAGAGGCGCCTGCCGCCTGCTTTATGCGTCTACTTATCGATCTCTCCATCCCCACAGATCGCCACCTGCAGGCGTGCACACCAGCAGCCACACTAGCCACGCCTGACCAGTCTCTTTGATGTCTTGGCAACCGCAGGCTTAGTCTCGACCAACTGGACTATAAGCCGTGTTTGGGTAAACCAAGACTCTTTTGTTCTTCCTCTTCTTCTCTCGTTCTCTGTGTCTTCCTCTATTCCTCTGTCTTACTCGCTCTCACACACACTGAGTCACGTGCACACACACACCCTCACAAAACACTCATGCATACATAAATTCCCATGTACACATATACATACACATATACATATATAAATAGCCAAGTACATTCACTCTACACGTATGCAGAAGTGAACGAGCTCACACACACACAGACAGATACACACGTTTCCCTTTGAACATTATCTCCTTTCAAACTTATCCCTTATCAGGTAAGTAACATGTTTCCCAAGCGCGCTCCTACAGATGTCCACCTGTAAGATGTCTAGGTGGCTGTATTTCAGCCGTTAATGCCCCTCTAACGATCTGTCTTCACGTTGTTCTGTCTCTAGAAAATAAAGTCCGGCGTGTGTTCTTGAATGTTAATGACTTCATAGAGTTTCGTGCGCACGTAATGGCAACTATATTGTGGTGAAGTTTTTTTTTCTTTTTCTTTAGAAAGCATCAAGTCTTTTTCTTTTTTGAATAACCCAAACTTTCGACATTTGGTTTGGGCCTGCCGGATTTCAAACAGGCTTTTGTCGCGACTGAATTTTAGGGACAAGCGACATTTTGTTCACAGTGTTGCTTGCAGTGAAGTTCTTTCTACACATTTCTTCGTTTATTTGTGCTAACGAACTGTAGTTATCTTTGCAATACGTCTGACGATATCTCATTAAAGGTCAAAGAGAAATTAACTCCATGTCACGGTCCACAGATTAAATTCAAATCCCAGCGCTCTCGTTGGCCGTGGTCGTTGTAACAGAATACTGTCCAAGTTCATCGTCCATGTCGTTTTTACTGCCTTCTGTGAAGATGATGGTTGTGCTTTTCCTTCGGCAAGTCCTCTGACTGAACCTTCTTTAACCTTTACGTTGATGTTGACAGACTTGTATCTTGACATCGGATTGAAGACGGTCTCCTGCATTGCGCTCACCCCTCGGTTTAAACAAAAAATAAAGATTTGAACTCTTGTTGACCTTAAAACTCTTGCAACATTCTGGAACTTTCTGATGGTTCATATGTTAGTTTAATGTTCATCTGACAGTCGTGGCTTGAAGTCATTCAAGCATCGCCGGAGGCTGGTGTCAACACCTGTCAGCGCGAGACTTCGCCGAGAGACGAGCGGCATCTGGCCGCGCCCTTGCGGTCCTGGACGCTTACGTTAATGCACTAAAGCTGTTGCTGCTCCCATCTGTCTTCTCACAAGAAGGCCAAGCTCATATCTTTCATTCAGCGAGCAGACGTGATCCACTTTCTGCCGCTGACTCTGGTTGGTGGACGGTGGAGAGGACCGTAGCCAGTCAGGTGAGAGCAGGACAGGCGGAAGTGCGCTACACCTTGAAGGATGAGAGGGAGACGAGAGCGGGTCTTGACGGTCTGTGTGTGTGTGTGATCGTGGCCTAATCGCATTTGCAAGCTTTCTTGTTTTTGTTTTTTTTTTTTTGGTTTTTTTTGTTTGTTTGTTTGTTTTTTTGTTTTGTTTTGTTTTGTTTTGATTGTTTGGTTTTTTTTTCGCACACACAAAGTTGACAGTCAGATACACCGAAAGGACTGTCCAGCTGACAGACATAGCCCCCACCACCAATGAGAGATAGGTTCAAACTTTAATCGGATGCTGCACTTGCTGTGCGTCATCTAACGGCACAAGGATGCAGGTGGATCGGATGCAGCGTGGTTCTCTGCGTCAAGCTTGAGTGCTCACCCGTGTTTACGGCTACTCTTGTCACGGTCCTAGCCCCTACTCCTCCCAACTCCTACCTCCACACCCTATCCCCAGTCTCGCTGTCCCCCGGCCTCCTGCGAGATAAGACGTGATCTCACGTGGCGACGTACACCTTAAAGGCGAAGGTGGAGTTCACGTTCCGTGCACCAACCCCTACCCATCCACTCCACCCGCCCCCAACCCCCCCAACCCGCTATTTCCCTCTGCCTAGCAGCACGAAAGGGGGGCAAGCTAGCGTGGTCTGTTTTTTTTTTTTTCGGCGAAGCTAAAGACAAGGGGACATAACATTAGGAGGGAGGAGAAGAGGTGTGCGTGTGACTGTCGGCCCGAGTCAAAGAGTGGACGGCCACGGTGTGGAGGAGTTGCACGGTGAGGTCTGTCGTGTTCACACAGCCACGGTCCCACACATTACATGCTGCACAAGCACGAGTGACCAAAGGACAAACTTTGAACAAAAGGACTCGCGTGGGAGGGACATTGGAGGGACCTTGATGGTCGGATCTGTGTCAGACGCCCACACCTGAACCGTCACGCGTTCTGGAACTGCAGGAGTTCACGTGTTACGGCTGAGTGCGCACGCCCGGGGTCAGGAGGTCAGGCGATCGATAAGCAAGTCTGGTGGCGCGTGGCGGCTGATGCTGTGTCTGCTGCTGATGCTGAAATCTTCTGAGTTCCTCCTGGTATTCTGAGACTAGGTCACCCCCGTCACGGCTGGCAGAATATAGGTATGGCCTCTCTCTCGTACTCCTTTCTCTTTGTGTGTGTGTGCGCAAGGGTGGAAGCGAAGATGAAGATGTGAAGACTAGAGTGATGTGTCTGGCTGGCTGGCTGCATGTCTGTCTCTGTCACCAAGAAATACTTTCATTCCATAAATAACAAGCATGTCTGTGAGACCCGTTGTAGCTTCCGTGTAGTGTTACGTGTATCGCCGTCACGAGCATCGACTTCTGCATCTCCTATTGCACCTGATACTTTAAATTTAGTGAGAAAAATGTTATCGCCGCCTAAAGTGCACAAAACATTTCAAGAATCACACGGCATTAAAGCGGGAGATGGATGTGGTGTTTGACAGATCGTTTCCGACTATCAAACTGGGAATTCATTGTTTATCGCCGCTGTCGTCGCCAGAGGCAGAGTTTTAACGACAGGAGGACTGGTGTGAGGTGGGGAAGTGTGGAGACTGGGGTAGGTGGGGTAGGAGTGTGGTGAATACTTGGGCAATGGAGGCAATGGGGGCCATGGGAACATCCGAAACATTTTACCGCCGTTACCACCTCCCTCATGTTTATCTGTATGCGCGAGCGTACATGCGTCTGCACGTGTGTTTGTGTCCGCGAGTGAGTGCGCTCACAGAAAAAGCTTGTGAACCTTTTTAAGTAAGCTGTGTGCGTGCATGCGTTTGTATACATTTTAAGTAAACACTTTCAAAATTGATAAATAAACAGGCATAGACACATCGATAAATGGATACGCTTGGACAGAATGATAAATTAGAACAGAAATATTGAATAACATTTATTTAATAATATTGTAGGTATATATCTTCATTTATAGTCACATAAATATCCGCTGACATAATGTTTAACTAGGTACTATATATATATAGACACACACAAAAATAATAATTTCAAAATGCCGGAATTATTGAATTCACGTACGTGTAGTGACTCGCGGAAACACGGACAGACTGAGAAATATTCACAGAAATATAGAACAGAAGTAAATATACACAGACATACTGTAGCTATACCTACATATGTAGTGAAGCACAGTACACAGTATAGAACAGAAGTAAATATACACAGACATACTGTAGCTATACCTACATATGTAGTGAACACAGTACACACACATCATCAGTATCAACATCACCATAGAGTGGTCGTTGCTGTTATTATCACTTTCCACTGTCTTGTACTGCGAGAGCGCACACGCACAGACATTAATATTATTAATAATATCTATAGAGGTCGTTTACAAAATAGAAAGATTTACTCTTTCATACTACATCTAGCTTTAAGTTTATGGAATTTTGCCTGTATTGTTAGAAGGTTTATCACTTGTCTACACCGGACCCTCGTGAAATAAGGGTGTTACATCATAAACTATATGCACATTTACATTTCTTAACAATTCTATTTTATAGTTGTTTCTAAAATAGTCCACATGAACACCTGCTTGCTTTTAGACATTTCGCAAAGAATAAACATCTTTTGAAAACACCTTTCACACTTATTTCTGAGTACACAGATACTTTCCACGCTCACCAAATGGCTACTTTGCTGAAAATGGAGGAGAGTTGAAGAAAACTGATGATGACAGTGAAAGAAAACATCGGGGATGGGTTCTTATTATTTCAGACTCAAACATTATTCTCCATCATTGCCTCTAGAAAATGTCTCATCAAGGCCACTGCAGAGATATAAAATATTTACGATATAAAGGCCAGTGCAGGTGTACATCGTTTCGTCGACGATGTCATTCAGTGTCATCAGACCGGCCAGACAGACTGTAACATCAGTTTATGCATCATTACGTATTACGTATCACTCCGATTGTGGAGAGTAACTCATAGCCAATCTGCAAACAACAACGACAGATTCAATCCATCCATTCATCCACCCATTCCCTGTCACACCCCATCACAGACCAATGCACCACTTCACTCTCGCTCCAAACTCAGCAAATCAGTAAAATGAATTTCTGACACACAACCCGTAACAATTAATACAAAAGGAAAAGTCATTACGATAACGACTCGCCATTTATCATGAGATGTTTTATTTTAATTTTATTCTCAATGCGCCTGTACGGTATACTGGTTGCTTAGCAACAGTCTTATGTGCTCTCTCTCTCCACTTCCTGCACGAGCAGACGGTTTGCGTCAACTCTCACCCTCGGCTTCGCGGAACTGGGAGTTGATCCTCCTTCTGTATGGGGCAGGAGGGTGGTTCTCAGTCTCATCTGACAGAGACTCGCATCGTGTTTCACCTCACACCATTTCATGGAAACTGATGAAATGAAAATACAATTTGTCAACGGCTATAAAATCTGTTGCACAACGGTTTCCATCTAAGGCGAAATTCAAGTCATTGTTGCTGACATGTTGCGTCTCCTCAAGATTGCCACCCGTGTACATTAGTCTGGAATAATCAACGGGTGGATAAGAAGTGTGTAGGCGATAAGAACAATTAATTCTGTTACTTTCACTTGCCACATCTCTTCCTTTTTTCACGCTTTCGTTTTATTCCTTTTCTACTCCACGGTCAGTCACGGTTCGCGCCTGTCACCGGTACAGGGTTGGGTGTCCTGGGTTCAGATCTCGCCTCAGGCATGTTGTTGCCATCTTTGTATGTGTCACCTGTTTACAGGTGTGATGCTGACATAAAAGGTAAAAGGTCAATTTCCGTCGTTGCCTGCTTCTGTCTTTTCCCTCTTTTCACTCTTACTTTCAGTTCTTTTTTAACTTCCTACTATCCATTAGTCTATCCCTCCTCCCAAACAGTTCTCTCTAGTTTTCCTACGTTTCTTCTTTCTTTCATTTTTTTCCCCTATTCGTCTTTACTTGGTTTCCCGTCTTCTATCCGTCCTTCATTTCTTTCTCTGCATGTGGCAACTGTTTATAGGGCTACCCCGCCCCGACTTTTCAATTTTCCCTGTCCGTTATATTTTTACCATCTTACATTCACCATATTTCACGCTCACATGCCATTTTCTTCTATCTTTAGTTTTCACCGCCTGTCACATTCACATGTCTTTTTCTCCTGTTGCTGTATTCACTACTTTTCACATTCACATGCCGTTTTCTCCTTTCACAGAACCTTTTCCGGGTTTTATTTCTTGTTTCTGTAATTTCGTTTTCCACTGTCTTCTATTTTCTCTCTCTCGACTGTCACAAACTTGTTGTTTTATCTTACTTTCCTTTTCTCCTACTTTCTTTTCGCCTTGTTTTCTCCATTCGACCCTTTATCAACAAAAATATTGTTAAATTTATGCATTTAGGCTGAACTCAGAATGTAAACAATAAACATATGTTTACATATGACTATTCATGACTGTCGTGGCCTGTCTCAGGTTTACATTCTCAGTCACACGCAGTCAAACAATTTAGCAGTCATTCGACGAATCCACAGGCAATGCCAGTCGATCTGTAAAAAAATGATTTTTGGGTGACAAATGAACATTTGAACCTGACTGAATGTGCATCCTTCCTTCCTTCCACACCAGTTTATCCACTCAGGTTTTGTTGCCGTTGCCTAGCTGCAGACCTCACCAAGCGTGACTGTCACATGACAAAGACTAGAGGTTGTACACAGCCCTAGCAACAGAACAGGTTCGTGACAGTGAATTCAATAAATTAATCTGAAATTTGACAAGAAAAATAGATATGTTATTTAACTTCAACTTACTCTACTTTGATATTTGTTTCTTAAAGGCTTTAATCCTCTGATTAACTGAGAATGTGATCATGATATTAGCTAAGCTCCCTCTGGTTTGAAATTCGTAAGAGAAAAAAGTCTATGGAGTATAAAAAGTTGTCATGGCCAAACAGAAATGTGTAATAAAATATAGTCAGGGTTGTTTTCCTTGAACTAAGCTGCACTCTTTCTTATACATACGTGGATCGACTTAGGAAAGAAGAGAGAAAAGTAAAGCTGGCATGTGGTCCCATCCATCCTGGGGGTCCGACCATCCGCTTTCCCATCCACTGGCTCCTCCATATCTCCCCAGCTTCTCTGCCACCTCGCTTCCTATCCTCCACTTCCCTGCTGCTTAGCTGGTCACTGTAAATGTGTGATAATGGATAATGGATAATGGGGTTTACCTGTGTGCTGGGATAATGGGGTTTACCTGTGTATTCGGATAATGGTGTTTACCTGTGTGCTCGGATAATGGGGTTTACCTGTATGCTCGGATAATGGGGTTTACCTGTATGCTCGGATAATGGGGTTTACCTGTGTGCTCGGATAATGGGGTTTACCTGTAATACATAAACTGAGAAACTCACGTGGTGCAGTCCCGACAGTCCTGACATTATTTATCGCTTAAAAATAAAATAAACAAACAGACAGCAGGACATTTTTGTGTCCTACTCCGTGACTGCCCCCGAGGCGACTGACTAGTTCCCCTGATGGTAGAACCTGTTGGCCTCTAGCCTTTGACCTTTGACACACTGCCTCTGTACGGAGGTCACAGTGTCGATACCTTGGGAGGGATTTCAGTCATGACCCTCACAGACCTTGTGGAACTGTGAGATTCCATGAGGATACGAGGACTCATTATGTTCAGATACCAAGTGTTCAGATGTGCTAACGGACTGACAACTCAAAGTCCAGGTGCTCACGCGACTGACCCTTCACCTTTGCTCTTGCGCAATGACTGATCCGCTCATTGTTGATAAAATTATAGCCGTAAATGCAAACATTCTTGTTTCTATTAAACTGTTGTGTCATGTACACAATTAAGTTATAAAAGCAATATTTGTACACTCAAAGCATATTATATTCGTTACTACGTACGCACACGTCACAGGCCGCCGCAGAGTTGACCTCTGGTCGGTCGCTTGACTCTGTGGAGAGAGGTTGAGAAAAGTCATGATCACCATCAGTAATAATAACAGATACATTGCAAAAAAAGTGTCATAAATAAGCAGTTACATTGCAACAAGAGTAAAAAAAAACAACAAAAAAAAAAACCCCAAAAACAAGAAAAAAAAGGAAACCAAACAAACAAACATCAGCTACACGCTATTTTAACAAAGTATTTATAGCAAGTTACAACATAGACACTTGTATCAGTACCAACAGCTATGATAATTTCTTAGTAGTAACAAAAAGCTAAAAATACTAGAGATAAAGTAATTTAGTAACCATACTTCAAGCTAAATTAAAAAAGTGAAAATAAACAGCAGCAACATGACGATGTTAATAAGAAAAACCACGGATAAGATATAAAAAGTATTCACAAATAAAACTATAAATATCAGCACAGGTTTTAGTAACGATGAACAGGTGAGTTACAGATCAAAGTGGAGGAAAAGCTGAGGCTCCAGGTAAAGCCCAAGCTCACTAGAATGCTGGAAGTGAAAGCAGGAGGGAGCGGGGATGTGTAGGGATGGAGGATGGAGTGAGGGACGGAGTGGGTCACAGGAGGATGCGGGGAGGGGTAAGCAGACCCCCACACACACCTGTCAGGTATCTGTGTTACACTTTTACCCGACCCTTTCCCCCATTGTGCGTAAGCCAGTCGTTAGCCGGCGGAAGACATCAAAGCAGCGCGGGGCATGTCAGCGTGTCACCGGCGCCATTCATCAACCACCAGCAAGAACTGCAACAACGACCTTGTGTTGGACCGGCTCACCACACTCTTTCTTTCTCTCTTCTTCTGTAAAATCTTGGCTTTTCTAAATCTCGATATAAATTACATAATCTGATCCTCAGGTATTAAGTATACGTGCGCACACACACACACACAGGCACACGGACACACACACACTCGCACACACGCTCAGATAGTCATGCGCAAACACGCGCACGTGCAGACAGTTTCTTTTGATCTTTTCCTTATTATCAATGTCACACTTTCTTTGGATGACATATTTAGTTTCAGTGCAGGAATCCCGAAAAGGAAAAGCTAAACTGGGGAAATGTTGGTTAAAAACACAACTTCTAAAGCTGCAGTGAAGTCAAAAGCTGGAAGGGAATGGATGGCGGTAATTACCGACAAAACAGATGGACAGAGGCCGAGTGTGCTAGTTACCATCCATGATGTGCTCTGCTTTACAGACGTTGACACTTTTTACACAGAAATAACAGAAAAACCTTCTTTGTAAAGGGAAAGAGAAAAGACAAGATTTATCCCTCGTAGTAGAGGAGCAGATAAGTTTTAATTCGCCTGAAACTCCTAACAAAAACTTTCTGTCTTTTAGGAACTATTTTTACCAACGAAATGACGGATTCTGCTTTGACAAAGTGTCACGTGACCAAAAGTAGGGATTTGTGCGATTATGCGATGAAATATGTGTGATTACATTACAGTTAATCATTGAATAGACAGATTCACTGTACTAAGATAGACTACCGATGTACTCTGGTACCTAACATGTCGTCTGTCACAGAAATTCTCTCATTCCTTCCCCAACCCTAACTTTACTCCTTCGTGCATGCCATCCGGAATTGTTATGACCATGTTGACAGTCTTGGAAAACTTGGTGCCAAGCTAACTGAGACTGCATGCAAGTCTGTGGGTGTAGGTGCAGGCATTTAGTAGTCCAGGGTGGGGTGGTGCTGCAACACAGTCACTGATGTCTGAGGACTGTCACACTTCCTTTAGAGTGAGATTCACTTCATGGTTTCTCGGGGACAAACATGTGAGAGAGTGAGAGAGTGAGGGTGAGTGAGAGAGATGATGAAGAACTGTGGGAAATGTTTTAATACCTTCTAAAGCCACCACAAAAGCAAAAGGAATGAGGTAGCATTGATAACAGATGTACAAACCGGAGTGTCCTGGTTACCATCCAGGTAATGCTCTGATTACAGACCTTCACGCGCGAAAAATAACTCAAGAAAAGAAACTTTTTTCCCCTAAGGGTAGATAAAACACGAGATTTGTATGTCTTACATAAGGAACATAAAAGTTTTCACGCGCCTGTAACTCCTCACCAGCAAAAACTTTCTCTTTTTTCATAATGCGTCACGTGACCATAGGAGGGGTGTGTGTTTTAACCATGGGGGATATGTTTGAGGAAGATAGAGCCACTTTAATAAATACTTAGATGTCCTCTTGCACCTGACGGTTACTCGTGTCTGAGAGACCAGAGGGCGGGTACCTGTACCCGTCTATCAGCCAGTCCGCGGTCTTTTCTCGGACTCTGTTCTCCCTCCAGCACACACTCTTGTGTCTGTGCCTGTTCGGATTATATAGCGATTTATTATTATTTTAGTTATTTATTTATTTTTGCTTCTACTAATATATTGTATAAGGTGGGTGACTGGAGGTTCCGGTAATGAAATAAAGTTCAGCGCCTGACCTCGCGATTTGACCCCTGTAGTCTCCGTGGCGAGCAGAGTTCTTCATCTCTCGCTGTCTCGCGAGATGGTGACGATGTGACAATGTTAGATGCTCGACGACACATTGGAGATGATTATTCTCGTCGCCAGGCGCTCATCAAAATCACCTTCGCGATAAATCTTGCGCGTGGAGGCGCCAAGTGTCCACAAGTCATCAGTCTCGCGCTGTGGAGGTCAAATGTCAGGCAATGAGCTGTCTATGTAGATCATAGGTGAGGTGTAAAGAGATGAACCACATACCCAGCTCGTGCCTGGCATCTCTGTGTACGTCACTTCAGTTGCTCCCGCGGGGTCGTCACCGTTACGCACCGTTTCCAAGGGATGTCATGTGACCGAACCCTCGTTCCCAGGTAACGGACGATAGATGCAAAGAGTTTAATGGCTTGAATGTTAATTAACACTTACTGTAACGCCATGTACTTTGCAGCTGAAATTTATGATGTATTTATCATATTTTATTGTTATTTATTATTTAGTTAGTCAGTATCTCTATATTGTTTAGTAGTTCAAGTTGATTTTACTTATAAACATTCTACCACGAGGCCAATTGGTCAGGGCGAAAGCACTCACTGGGGAGAAGATTTAATTGCTTTTATCTTAAAATTGATGACATAGAAACATAATTATCACTAAATGAATAAGGAGGGAGCGAGTCTTTCGCCTCAGTCACAAAATGACCAACCACCTCATTTGTTCATATCTCGAGTGAGTGAAGGACAAGGATTTTCTGTCTATCCCAGTCTTCAGCGAAACTGGAGGTCCATGCAAAGTAATTTACAGCTTCTTATCCCGAAGTGTTTGCATGTGTGTATACTTACGGAGCAGAAGCAAACAAACTGAAGTGATTCACGGCTGTTAGAGAATTACACAAATCACTCAGCGTGAACACAGTCTCCTTCTCCCAGCGCTCCGCGAAGCTCGTATACCTGTCAAAAGGTCAGAGGTGACGCCGCTACACTACAGCTACGTTAGCGCAGGTGTGATTGGAGCTCCATCTTTATTATTGTAGCTAATCTTAGTCAAGTCACTCTACGTCTGCCGACTACGTGGCCCTACGTGGCCGGCCCCTCATATCTCAGGATCAGCCAACGGTCGCTCCTGCACCGCCTCGCGCGTGACCCGACCTAAGGTCATCAGTGGAGGCGAGGCAGATGTCACATGTGTGGACCCCGGGTGTTTGCGAGGTTTGAGCACCTTATAAACTTGCTACCAAGGGTTCAGTAGCTGGCACTCGCGTCAAGAAGTCATTGCCGGTAGTTCAGCAACCGATGTTTTGCTTTTTGTTTTTGGGTGAGAGTGGAAAGTCTGAGGTTCAGACAGCCAAGCAGGTTCAATGATAAAACGTGATTTGCCGAGGAAATACGAGATGTCGTATCATTATTATTATTACTTATTGTGGAAGGTCAGTTTAGTCCCTTGGGCATAATATTACGACTTGGGCATAATATGTGTGATTAAGTTTTCCAGAATTTTACATCACGAGACAATGGAAAGAATTGTCGCAGATGGTGACATACTGGACATACACGTACCCAGCAGTGAGCCCCATGAGACAGAATAGTAGATGAATACCTGCCAGCATGTAATCAACTCAGACTTAAACAGACAGCCGGCCATGTGAGTGGAGGAGAGGTGTGACATGAATAAAACCTTCTTGATTGAGAGCCAGGTGTTCTGTACTCTCTATTGTCAGTCACGTGCTGTGTTCAGCCAGCGAGTGAACAAACCAACTGACTGAACATACATATTTCGTTAGTCATCCCTGATCGGACGACCACACAATATGAATGATCTGCTAGTCCAGGAACATGTCATGAAAGACGATGGAACCTAATAGTCTTTACTTTGTAACCAACAGACTTAAAGTCGGGTTCTGCTCGATGAACATCTTTGTTGTTATCTGAATTCTTGTCTCTTAACGATAGTTTCTCTATTAACTTGTCTGTGGCCTTGCCATTGTCTCATGTTCAGATGACATGACCAGTCAGGCCATTGCCCTCTTTTTTTTCTATGAATATGAATCTTTTTACACTCAAGTCGGCCGGGGCTGAATTATAATCAACTTTCATCCTGATTCCTGTGTCAGTCGGACAGGTCGGGACTCTCCTTGCTCCCTCCCACTCTTGGACTGGGAGGTAAGGTGGAGAGAAAAAGTAAGAGAAAGACAGATTTACGTTCGTCTTTGACCTTTGCCTTGCCCACGCTGTCAAGAGAGACTTAACGGTTGTTTGGAGGAGTTATATTAAAATGTTCAGCACGATTCTCCACAACACGTGTACAGTGAGTACCTGGCGACATCGAAACGCTTGGACGGTTCTGTGATGTTACCAACTGGTGACATATCATGGGAATAAACTAGTCTACCCCAGGTGGCATTTCACGGCTAGCTTTTCTAGGTGTGACATCTAGGGACTCGAACTCGCGGCTCGCGGTCTCCACTGTCCTGCCGCCAGCTCTTGACTGTTGCTCCAGTGACTGTCGCACTTACTGTCGTAGTTTTCAGTGACAGACGGTACAGAAAAGTTTGCAGGTAATCCACTTACCTGTTGTATGTGTATAGTCCAGTAAAACAAGAATATTTCTTAAATGTATTCCATTGTAATGCTGTTCATGACGGGAATGATTATTATCATTTTTGTTTGTTTGGTTGTTGTCGTTTTTTTGTTTTTTTTTTTGGAGAGGGGGTCACTTTTGTGTCTCACACTCAAGCCACTCTATTTACAGGCAGTAGGAAGGAGCTTCTGACATTTTGAACAACAGATTTTATTTTTCTCCTCTTCCTTTTTTTTAATTTTTCTTATCGTCATCCTTCTCTTTCAGTGTCTCTCTCCAGCCTTACACATAAATACTATGTTAAGGGGACGCAACCTCATTGTTTCCTGCTTTTTTTTGGATGATTTCACTCCCTTAGATTATGCAACCGTCGGGAGCTGTGTGCTCGTCAAATGCCTCTTTTTATAATTTTTATTTAAAACTTCATTCCAAAGTTAGAATCTTGTCACTCGAGCTTAGTAAGTGTTGCATTATGCTGATGTCGAGAAAGGCGAGAAGACAGAACTCAGGTGAAAAACTGGGTTTTGGAGAAACAGGCGAACGCACAAGACCAGAGCCTAAGAAAACATCAGAAGTGAATTTTAATGAGGATCTATGCACCTGTGGAGATGTCAAATCAGTTCTTCTCTGTTTCACTTGGCATTATCTTTACAACTCAATCGACCAGGAAAAAAAAACAAGACAAAACTTCAAAAGAGGAAAGAAAAGTCTGTAATGATTTGTTTTCGAATGACAGATCACATGATTATCTTGTCGATTTTCACCTAAAGCTAGAGTGTCACATCTAGACCATTAATATTACTGACATTGACAGCAAATGAAGCTCTGGAACTACTTTTGGAAAAGAGAGAGAGAGAGAGATCACAAAAAAACCTAAATTTAAGAAACAAATAAAATGAGAAAATTATTCGGCAAATAAATGATAAACCTCATTCACAAACATATATTTAGACACATGAAAACATTAAGTTCATTTTACGATAAAAGTCTATTGTTACAGTCACTTCTGCAGAAAGCTGTCTTTGAAGTCTCCGCTGTCAGGTGCCAAGCTCCAACATGACAGAATGCCGACAACAGACTTTTTCCGGTTGCCGCCCATCTTGAAGTTCAGCTTGATCGGGCGCACCAGCATTCGAAAAACACAGATAAAAGAAAATAAATGGACAGAAAAATACATTCCTTTGAATCCAACAATCACTAATATTTAAATCACTATAGTACTAATTTAATATTACAATTACATTCAGTCCAAAACCTTAAACAATTAAAACGATTCAGAAACAAACTGATACAGACTCACCTTAACATTTTTTCACACGAATAATTTACACATTTTTTAACATGCCTGGTCACGACTTCACAACCGAGTAAAAACTGTCAAGCTCACCCTCCCGGTCAAAGACTGCAGCAGAAATAATTCTTTCTTTCTCAGCCTTAATCCTGACTCTGTAGGTGAGTGGAGCCGCTCACTCAACCGCTACATCAAAGAACAAGCTGCCGACACGGAGAGTCACACCCACGCTAAGCACTCGTCATCCACCCACCTTCTCCGATTCCCATCCACGTGATTAAATAAAGGTTGTGACACGCAAAGATGGAATATCTGTGACAATGTCACTAACTAGATGTGACTTTAGCTAGAGGTTAGCTGACCTGTCACCCACAGTTAGTGACATTTACTGTCTCAGGTAACTGTTACAGGTGGGCTTTCACTTCAGCTAAACAGTCGTGAGCTACATTCACTCCTAGACTGTCATTTTAGCTGGATTGTCACATAGCTACAGCTGACTTGTGACTGTCGCTTGATTGTCACAGCTGCATGTCACCTGACATTAGTTGTTGCTGAAGTTAGTTCTCTGGCACTAGCAGATGAAGTGTCAAAGACAGGCTGGCAGGTCACAAGCTCGGTACTGAGATGAGTTCAGCGAGGTTTCAGTCAATACCAACACTACTAATAATGAGGTGATTTCTTTCACAAACTCTTCCACATTTTATTTCACGTCCATCATCCTCACTTCTGTTTTCATTTGTCGTCTCTTCGTCTGTAAGCTGCTCATTCCCCTCCCTTCTTTCCTTTTCTCTCTCTCATTTGTCAACCTCTCTCTCTCATCCACCCACATTTTCACTTGTTCGGTTCTTTCCCAGCTTAATACGATCCAACAACCTTTTCAGCTGCATGTACCTTTGATCTTGGCCGCCATGAAACGGCAGTGGGAGCGCGTAACGCGGGCAATGAGATGAGTCGTTCAAGCGACTAATCAGCTCTCCTTTAATTAACCCCTTTGATTCTGATACAAACGGCTTAACAATGAGCTCCAAACAATCTATTCTACGTTTCTTCACCTGCTCGTCTTCTTTTATGCTCATTTTTAAATTAACCCTTTCGTTTTTCACGAGCCGCCATTGCACAAACTTTAAGAGCTCTTGGAAACGTGTCATCAAAGCCAAAAGCTCAAAAATTATCTTTAAAAATTATTCAGGAGGGTTTTTCTCCTATTTGCTGCTCTGTATTTGTCTCTGTAAAATCGTCTTACCGGCCCGTTTTATAATCTTCTAGAATCTTCGTTTCATCTGTGGGCCTCTCTTTTGAAAGGTTGACGAAAATGAGAAGAAAAATGTTGCCAAAAAAAAAGTGGAATTCATTTCTTAAGTACCTTTGCCGTAACTTTCCTCATCTGCTACAGGGCGACAGAAATTTGAATTCTTCAGGACCCCAGGTGGACAAAAGCTCGATGACTGAATGCAGAAATGGATTTAGATGAGTAAGTTTTACATAGTCTTGATGGCTGGCTGCCTGGCTGGATGATGTTAGAGAATAGCATTCTCTTTCTATCTCTGCTTCTGACTTTCTGACTGACTGACTGACTGACTGACTGAGTGACTGGCTGGCTGGCTGGCTGCCTGGCTGGATGATGTTAGAGAATGGCATTCTCTTTCTATCTCTGCTTCTGACTGACTGACTGGCTGGCTGGCTGGCTGACCACACACAATCCCTACAATCACGTATGAATGTCAAGCTCAGCCACCATCCATCCCTCTACAGTTCCTTGCCTTTCGCACAATCCGGACTCTACAGCTCAATCCCTAAAAAAAATTATGTAAGAAAAATCTGTTGATAACCAAAATCCCTCATATTCTTCAAAGAAGGACGCAAACGAAGAAAAAAATAGAAATAAAAAAGAAAGAAAGAAACCCAAGAATACCAAATTTAATCTCTGCAATTTTGTCTCGACGACCTCGGCGATGATATTCAGGAAGTACTTACAGGTGACAAAAATAGTCTCTTGTCGTCCTTGAAATATTCCTCAACAAAATTTTTATTTTTCCAAATCGTCTTCTCTATCAACAATTCTGAAACCGAATAGTTGCTTACAGACCATCGGAACATTAAAATACTGTCACCATCGGTAAGAAGAATCCACAGAGACTGAGACTGTGTGTTATGGGCTTAGTTACGGGAGACTGAGACATCAGGTTCAACAGAAACGGTTTTGTCAGACTACAGCGCGTGTCTCCGCTGGGTTTCTGGTTGCTTGTTTAAAAAAAAAAAAAATAGAAAAATAGTCTTTTATGTAGATATTAGCTTTTTCTTACTCTCTTTGTTTTGTCAAACGTGTGTTGCACAGGCAGAGATTATTTACAGATTTCCACGGTTGGAAGGAGGTGATTGAGGCTTTTTTTTTCATCTTTTCTTCAATCTTTCACTCGCTCATTAACTCACCCACTCTGATCACCATTTTCCCTTTCGTGTCTTGTATTCGTTTGTGCATGTGCATGTGTATAAAGAGCCTAAAAAAAAAAAGTGACGGTTGTCCTCTAACCATGTTTTCGGCTGTTTGGGGAGTGAGGAGTTAGAGGATTCACTTTTTTCGGAACAAGCTTTTTCGTGATGGAAGGTGGAGCCCATCTCTCTCTCTCCCTCCCTTACCTTCTCCAAACTCCGATAAAGTCACGTGCCCAGCCCCGACACCTAGGTCAACTGAGGGAAGTCGCTTGCGCTAAACAGGAATCGAACCAACGCGTCTGGATTTGAACGCCAATGTTCTCACCATTTAGCTATTCGCTTCCCGATGTTTACTTGTGCGCGCGCACGTATGTGTGTTCGTGTGTGTGCAAGCAGAAGGCGTGTTAATTTACACGTGTACGAATGTAGCGTGTTTGCGCATCCGTGAAGGAGTGGGGGAGGATGAGGGAAGGTTCTTTTCCTCTTTGACATCAACCTTGAAAAAAAAATACTAAGGTGGTCTCATTTTTGCAAAAATAATTAAACATGACCTAATTTTTAGAAATAAATAAATGTGACGTGACCTCATTTAGAAAACAACCTAATCCTATCAGTTTTAATCTCTATGACACCTGCCTAAACCCTCCCGTACCTGATGTGATCTGAAGGCCCTCGACAGCGGAATGTATACGATGGGTCAGTGGCAGATTATCAACATCTTTCAAAATAAAATTCTTGTTTACAAACAGCTTCTCCTTCGCCATTTTCCTGACACCTGGCAATCTCTCTACACACACAAGTGTTGGTCTACCCAGGACTGAGTGTCGAGTACCGCAGCTCGCCACCCACAAATAGCAGCAGGAATCTTTCTGTGGGTTACAGTGGACGTCGGAGGGATCCAAGGCTCCGGTGATGAGGATGCCGAGCGTCTCGTGCGCCCATCAATCAATACCTGCGCGTGCGTGCAGGGCCAGCCTCGCTCTTGCACGTGCGCGCGCATACGGCTGGGGCTACAGTGACCAGAAACTGCACTTCCTGGTCTCGGCTCATAAATAGTCACCTGTTGTGACGCAACACTTACGTGTCTGCGAGGGACGCGCACGCGCCGCTTCGATTATTGGCTCGTCTCGTCTTGTTCCTGGTTTCCGATTGGTCGAAGGCGTCCCCCGATCGAAGGCTTGTAACACGGAGCCTCGCCACGCTCTATCTCGCTCACTTCTCGTTTGTCTCACGCGAGTAGTTCAGTGTTTTTGTTTGCGCTTGTGCGTGCAGACGACTCTTGGACTGCCCAGCGCACGTCGGGTGGAGGCTGCGGTCTTAAAGGGGTGTGAGCTTGGCTGCCAGCGTTCACATCCTCCGCCGCGGGGCCACGCAATGCACGTGACAATCTACCGGACATCGCCGTGTGACGTACGATTCCTCTTTTATTATATTGCCGGACTTGGACTTCGAATATGGAACACTGGTATAGGTAGATGCATGTGACATTGTTCACAGCCACATGTTTACAGTCGTGACCAATACGATAAACTAGTCGATGAGTTGTTCGATGAACTGGAGAAGAAAGAGAAAGGGGTTAAGAAAGAAGTCTAGCGTTGTCGCACCAACCGTCACACTGAGGGTGTCAACGTATTCATCGCCAAATACGTCACAGCTCACAGCTGCTGACTTCTTCTGACCTCTGACATTTACCCTGGATCCTCAGGTACGTCAACTGTTTACTTAAACCAAAATCAGGCAAGTGACTATACAAGACCATCTTAAGGAGACTGAGAGTCATTCAAGACAATCGTCAAGGTGCTGGCCAGCTGGTTACGAGACATTCGGAACTGGTCAGCTGGTGACACGAGAAATCATAGGGAAGTGGTCAACTGATGACACAAGACAATCATAAGGATCTGGCCAATTGATTATACAAGATAATCACAAGGAACTGGCCAGCTGGTTACGCAAGACAATCATTAAGTGCTTGCCAACCAGTTATACGAGACAACATCGTTGGAGGTTTGGCGGTGGTTACCTGAAGCTGTAACCGCCAGCCCGGCATCGAAACATCCAGGAACTTGGGAAACCGCAACTCCTTGCAGCTCCATCGAACTGTGTCACACTTGGGAGGCTCTGCCAAGTACAAAAAGGTTGCTGTGCTGTCAGGTGAGTGGTTGAGGGGAGTAATCACTGAAAGCAGAAGATTAGAGATGGTTGTGGGAGGAATAGGGGGTGGAATGCCAGGGCTCCGCGATGCGCCAGCTGGTTAACCCGCAGCTGGAGGAGGGCGGGTCTGAGATGAAACATTCTCAGGGCGCTGGAAACAATGGGGTCGGGGGTGTAGGGAAGCAAAGACAAATAATTGTTACAGAATTTTATTGATTTGGGATTTCACAGTATTCCAGTAGTAGTAGCATGCCACCGAGATGGTATGCCTACCTGCTTTTTCTTCTATCATTGTGCTCGGCGGTCCAATTCCAGCACTTTAAAAAATAGAGTATCTATAGTAACTGCCTAAACATATTTTTCTCTATATTCTTTCGTCTGTGTGTGTGTGTGTGAGTGAAAGTCTAGCTCTGAACTAAACACGTGCTTTATTATTATTTTGTTGTTGTTTTTATGTTGTACCACCACGAAACTGGGCCAAAAGCCTGAATCAGTAAAAAAACTGTATTGTATATTTTTCTCTCGCGAGCGCACTTACTGTTTTTCTCTTTGTCCTCCCCCCATTTCTCTTTCTTTCTTTTTAAGGCAAAGGTTTGATGAAATAAACCATTGCTTCCTTGTTCTATCTCTCTCGTCATTAAAGACATTGCTTCTTTGTGTTATCCCTCGATATTTTTATCATTGTCAGTATCACTGTTATCATCATTGTCCCTGAAGTTTCCTTCAGAATCTGACAACAATGATGATGATGAATATTTGCTGTTATTATTCTTCGTCATATTCAGACAGCACAATGACGCAAAGACATTTTTTTCTTCTGTATAAGATTCTCCCGCTGTTGATAACGATTCAGTGTTTTCTGTTCGTCAGCCTCTCCCACTATTGATTTTTTTTTTTTTTTTTTTTAGGCTGGGCATAGGCCATCGACTACAGTCTTAACTGTTGTCGATGTTCGGTAGCATGGATTTGTTTTACGGGTGGGGGTGCTGGCCCACGTTGGCGGAGGCGGCCAGCCCTGTAAACAGATGCCACGTGCAGAGAAAGAACAGCATGCCGAGACGAGAAATGAACTCACAGCCAACCTTCACTGTATTGGTGACAGGCGCTAACAGCGCTAACCGTTGCGCCACCGGGCCACTTCCCACTATTGATGCCGAGACAAATTTCTGTTTGTGACAATCTCCTACTATAGTCGATGACGCACAGCTCTGTGCTCGTCACTCTCGTCCTCTATAAGTGATGACGCTCGTCAGACTCGTCTATTGATGTCGACGACATCAATTGTGTTCGTCACTTTCGTCCTCTATATGTGATGACGCTCGTCACTCATCTATAAATCTTGACGACATCAGATTGTGTTCGTCACTGACGTCCTCTATAAGCGATGACGCTCGTCACTCATCTATTAATGTTGACATCAGATTGTGTTTGTCACTCTCGTCTTCTATAAGTGATGACGCTCGTCAACTGGCAACGGCGTTATCTGCTCGCCACACAATCTCAGTTCTAGGACTATTTTTTCAGTCTGGCCTGGTGTCAGTTGTAAAGCTAATTTTACTGTAAATTATACTCTGGCCTATAAATAGATGGCTTGTGTTTGAATTATCTCAAGTTCGCATCTCGTGGCGCTTTAAACGAGCCGTTACTGTGCGCCAATCGAACTCTCCCACTGAGTGACCCTCGCGTGGAGCTGACGGTTTTCGATTTCACACGTGCGCTTTTTTTTTTCTTCCTCCGCGCGGACCTTCTGAAAGGCGCAGGTGTGCGCGTGCAGCGTTTCATCTGGCGGCTTGATGTTGCTTCCTAATTTTGAAGGTGCGATCTTTTCGTTGCGAGGTTTCTAACCTGTTTAAAGCTCGCTACCTTGCTGAAAAACCTTTAGTTCTGATTCTGATAGAATGTCACGTGACGAACATGATGTGCTGGGTTGTCACTGCACCTGGTCTACCTGTAAGTTTTTCTGACAGTCGTTACGTTGAGAAATAATTGATTCTGAGTATTTATTCTGATTTGCTAATGAGGTAGGTAAGTGTGGGTACCTCCTTCCGCTCGAACAGTCAATGTGTATGTGTTCTTTAGTTCACATCGCTTTTCTTTTCTCTGTGATAACCCTAACCCCTAAACACTTTAGTGACAAATAATTCTCTTGTATTGAACATGCCTTGTCTTCTTTTCGGCACCGAGGCACTGCTGTGATGTCTGTTCCTCTGTACAACACCATCCTCCAGACTCTTTTTCTCATTCTTCCGTCGCTTATATTACTACTTTGTATGCTCTCTGTCTCTCACACACACACTCTCTCACACACTCTCTCACACACTCTCTCACACACACACACACACGCACGCACACAAACGCTCAATGGCTCTGCTGCCACCCCCACTACTCCCAGCGCAAGTTTAAAGGTCACACCAGATAGCAAACGATGGTAGAGGACGGACAGCAGCAGGAAAGACGACGCGGTAGTTTTTTGTTTGTTTGTTTGTTTGTTTGTTTGTTTGTTTGTTTTTTACACTGAGCGAGGAAGATAAAAGGGCAAAGTACCCTGAGTGACAACGGCAAATCCAGCAAAACCAACAGTCTCGGGTCAACTACAAAATAAGACTCTCTTTGACAAACTCTCTTTCGCTCTTTGTCTGTCTGTCTGTCTGTCTGTCTGTCTGTCTGTCTGTCTGTCTGTCTGTCTGTCTGTCTGTCTGTCTGTCTGTCTGTCTGTCTGTCTGTCTGTCGCGGTAGGGGGAATGGAAAGGGAAAGTATGGTTAGTGTCGGGGAGGTTCGTCTGCATTTTCTGCATCTGCAGTGTCGTGCACGTGCGTCTTCCTCTTTCTGTACTCTCGTGTTTCCTGATTACCCTCCCTCTTTTCCTCTCTGTCCTGTCTCCGACATTTCATTCTCTGCTGTGCATTTCCTTGTTTCTTGATCGTTCGATATGATGATTGTATGACTGTGTTCTCTATTTTATTTAACTTGTACTTTTTTACTTTTCTGTTTCTTTTTTTAATGTATTCTTTCTTTTCTCCTTTCGTTCAGTTAAAGCAGTTTGAAATTAGTTTTGATATAGAAGTATGTGCACGCGCACACACACACACTTCTGTAAAGGCCTGTTATTTTGACGAATGCATAATGGCATAACTCAATTACGATTCCTTCTTATCTTGAAAAAAATGAAGTAAACAAACGTGTTTTTGCGTATTTATCGCCTCGTGTGCAAAGCCCTTTTGTTGAAAAAAAAAAAGGAGAGAAGTAATTATGTTTGTTGCAAAGGTCACACATTATTTCTGACGACACTTACTTCGATGATTTGACTATTTTTAACCACAATCGCCGAGGAAGCTTGAGAAGTTCCACTGGGGTTGACTGCCGGTCCTCGCCGCAATGTTGTCGCGGTTTGCGGTTTGGTGTTGCACGTGCAAGACTGCGCTCCGCTCGCGCGCGAACGCCATGATCCTCATCTGACGCTGAGTAGTCACCAGTCTGCTGGCATCAGATGCTGACGTTCCAGCTGCCAGCTTGTCTTTTCTTGCTCCTTACTTCGCATCCATTTTCCCTTTGCGAGACCCATTTTCCTTTTTTGAGATCTGTCTCTCTCACTTCTTTCTTCTTCCAATTCCATCTCTCTCCCTCGCCCGCCTTTTCTTATTTCTTTCCTCTTCTTTTCCTCTCTGTCGACCTCCCACACACACACAGACCCCTCTTTTTTTCGCTCTGCTCGCATGCAAGCGCATTTGAATATGAAATTATTTTGCAGTGAGATAATTAATAAGAAAAACACCATCATTAGACATAAGTACGGATGTAAGCCACCTGTTTGCGCAAGTCGTGCTGGGTGCGACATTGCCACATGTCTAACGAATGTACGGGGCTTCCTCCGCGCATGTGTACCAGTCTTCGACCCTTCGATTCTTAAATGTCAGAACTTTGCCTTCTGCCTGACAACGAAATTGATGCCGTATTAGAACACCCAAAGGTTGCCTTACATCTGAAAGGCGCAGCCACAAGAAAGGGTGGTGGAGGAAAAGTAAGGTGGGGAGGGGACGTTGAGGCTGAGAAAGGTCACGTGCACGGGCCATGCCAAGCTAATGTCTTAGCTTCCATTTATTTTTTGTTTGTTTTTTTCTTCCTTTTTTTGTGCCAATTGCATTGGAAGTTTTGTTTTGATTTTAACCTCCTGTTGTTGTTTTTTTCATGAAAAAGTATTTTTCTCTCCTTTCTTTCCTTCTTACCATCTTGTCTTCAAACCCATTTTGGTTGTTATATTTCTCATTTCAGAGAAAGTCTCGGCGAGCTTATCTAAAAAAATTGTCGAACAAAACTTTGAGCCACATCATCATCATCATCATTTTCTTCGTCGTCTTTTTTTTTCATACGTTTTTTCTTCCTCCTTCTGCGTTTTTTTCCCTTTTCTTCTTCTTCATCTTCTTCCTGGCTAAATTACTGTCTGTGTGACTGCATGCGCATCTGTTAATGCCCTCAGTAATGTGTACTCGAGTGCTTGTTAACATTTGCTCTACTGGCCGAGGCCTGGCATAAGGGGAGGCTACAGCGTAACTGAAATCGTTAAGAGAGTGGAGTTATTTCCCGTGCATGCTCAATTACTTCTCAGCGCTGCGCCACCCGGCCGACACACCCATCCAACCTCAGGGGAAAAAAGCCTCGTCCTTTTTTTAAAACTGACTCCGCTGCGTTGATATTTCAGACGAGACCACAAAATATCAGTGGGATAGCTGTTGTTGCCACAGCTCACCAATTACTTGTAATTAGCAGACTAATATCCAGGCAGAACAGCGCAGCTCAGAATGAGGTCAGGAGAGTCTTGAAGATTAGCGCCAACCGGTTCGATGCCTGGCTGTCGATAGCTTTCTGTTACGGCAAGACGCTGTTTGTTTATTTTGCAAGTAGCGAAGGTGGTTGCGACATCTCGCTAAAGGAGGTTCATGTCGACTTTCCAGTGTTGTTGTGCACAACTTGTAAAGTCAGCGAAAAATTCTTGAATATTAGATTACGACCAAAAAAGAGAGAGAGAGAGAGAGAGAGAGAGGGGGAGGAATAGAAAAAATATGGTGATGATGACTTTGATGATGAGAAATAATTTTTGCATCCCTCTCTCTCTCTCTCACACACCATGACATAATGCCTGCCACTACGGGACCTTTGCAAGTCGTAGATTGGAAAGGTCACCATGTACAAATCTTGTCAGCCCTATATCTGTCGAGTCCCACAGACGGTACAGGTCAAAAGGTTGAACTGAACAGAGGTCACTCCCATCATAAGATTAATACAATGAACCATACAATCATTTCATTGCGTCACGCGGTGACATATTAACGACCACGTGACAGTACAATACAAACCATGAATACAATGCAGTAAATACGATACAATATATTTTTAACATGTCGTAACCCCATTGTTTCATTTTTCTTTATTGAATTTTTTTCATTCTTATCACTGGTTTACTTTCCTTTCCCCCTTATCAACATCAACATCGACAACAACTGCAGCTGGGGTTCGTTATCATCATCTAATTTTTCCTTCTTTTTTTTCTCTCTCTCTCTCTTTGGGCATTACTCTATGTTTCTATAGTTTCCTGAAACATTTTTCTCTCAACCGGAGCACTGAAGTCAAATGTGATGAATTTATTGTGGGTGCAGACTACGTGAGAAACAGCTCGACAAACGTTTTCTTCTGGTCTTAGTTGAAGACAAAGGAAACTAAGACAGGGACTCTCATTAACAAGTTTTATAACTGTTTTTTAAAACAGCAGTTACGAAACCTGAAACACATTTAAATATAGAAAAGGTCAGGCTAATTAAAAAAACTCTACGTGTTTCACGACTGTGCCTTAATGCACCAGTCCTTTTTTTAATTAAAAAAGAAAACAGAATTCACTTGACACACTGACTAGAGTAATGGGCGAGGAGTGGATTACGAAAACAAATTAGGAAAAAAAGGAAGCAAGAAAAAAAAAAGGAAAAGAAACGAAGAAGAAAAGTTCCTTTCCGGTGGTGCTGTTTGTTGTGATGCTTGCCTCAAGTTGACGGCATCTACAACCGCCACCAAGGCCGGAGTTGTCTCCCCGCCACGACCTTTGGGTGCACGTGCTTTGCCCGCTCTGCAAATGCCGGAGCTAAACTGAGTTCACCAATCAATGTCGGCGCTAAAATTAAAAAAGCACGAGCTGTTACGCAATGACAAATGGCTTACTATGTGGCGGATTGCATAAGCTGACGGCATCCTTCCTTGATAAATATTTTTCATATTCTGGCTTTTTTTGTTTTTCTTGCCGCCGGGGGCTGTTAGTGTTGTTTTCAAGAGGTGGTCGTTGTGATGGGTGCTGGTGTCCCGGGGTTGACTCAAAACACTTGGCAGACCCACCTGTTTGAGGCACGGATACGGTCTGTACTTTGTATTGTTAGGTACATGGATATACTTATAGTAATTTTTATTATATACACTCATACATAATGCACTCTGCAATATATATACATGCATTTGTGCACATAGTAAAGCGCACACATATATAAACAAATATATATAAACATATACAATCCACTCCTTATCTCCCCGACTCCAATACTCTCCGCATCTTGAAGCAGAAAGGATTTCTCCTTTAGGGACCTCCTCCGGCAAACATTTAACCAAACAATAATGTTAGACTAATAAAATACAACTGATAATTAAAGATAAATGCACACACATAAAAATGCCTTTAAGATTTGTCTGCACAGTATGCAAAACACACACACACAAACGCACGGACAGAGAGAAAACATGTACAAACAAGTACTGACGTGTAAGTAAAGTATTGTTTACATTTCATTCTTGTCACTGATTGTTTCTCATTGCAGTGGACGAGGTATAGACAGACACAGCATGTGTGATAAACAGGAATGTTACTAGCGATGATCTCCTCCTCTCCATCATCTGTCATTACTCATCTCTGTAGGCTGACGATAACCTAAGTCTCCTTCTCAACCCTCCCTCCACCTCTACCCCCGACTCCTTGACCACCATCGTCTACATAATCCTGTTACATCTTCCAGTGTTTAACAAAAACTTAGATTCCAATCAAATTGTTTAACCACTGAAAATGAAAGTCAGTTTAGGTCGTCGATAGCCGTCGCTCTTTCTTTCTTTTTTTTTTTTTAATTTTTTTTTCAGAGATTGTTTTGAGCGAAGTGACCAAAGCCAAAAGTCGTTCTCTTCGTGAGTTTTGTGTAGCTCTGAGTTCACAGTTCTGTAACAGTGTCTTTTTGCGCCATCATTGTCTCCTTGTTAAGGCATTGTTTGAGCCAGTGACGGTTGTGACGGCGACACCTGGCGGCCGGCTCAGCCCATGGGAGGCAACTACAACATGCGTGCGTCTTGCTTTGAGCTCGGCTCAACCCCTGACCACTCTACGTGCTTTCTACGTGAGAGCGGGACTGAAAGGTTTTCACTCACAAAGTACTGATAAGCAAGACTTTGACCCTCGGCTTGAAATTGCTTCTGACCTCCTGGAGGCCGCGCGTTCGAATATCAGAGTTTCTTCTCTGTTTTCTTCTCCCTGTAATCATTATCATTTGCATTTGCTTTTTCTCTTCCTTTCTTTTTTTTCTCCAAGTCCTATTCTTTTTCTAATTCATTCCATTCTTTTTTTATTCAGTGTTTCTGTTATATGATTGACCTTCTATCTACCAATCTGTGTTTCTGCATTTATACATCCGTCCTTCATTTACTATTTAATTCGGTTAGACTTCACAGCAGCGAAGGAAGTAAGACATTTTTTGTTTGTTTTGAGTCTCTGTGTTAACAAATACCCATTATATTTCTTTAATTTTTTTTCATTGTAACTTTGAGTCACAGATCCTTGGAGGTGTGATTATTAAAAGTTCAGGGTGCACTTAATGAATGAGGACAGGTCAGTCTTGCAGTACTGTATGAGAAAAGGGTGGTGGTGGGGTAGGAGGTGTTTACTAATTTAGTTCAAATATCTTCACCTAAATGCCGCCCCTTCCCAAGTTCGCCATTGACTCTGCCTGTGATGAACAGTGCTGTTGGCGCGGCCGCCATGATGAGCGACAGAGAGGATGATGATGCAGAGGGATGGGTGGAGGGACAAGGTGGGGGAGAAAGGGGGTGTGTCGGAGGGGGCAGCGAAAGACACTGGACATCTTCTCAGTGACTTTGTCCCCACAACTTGTATCAATCTCATACAAGAGAGAGAGAGCACTTAAAAAAGTCTCCTGACGACTTGCCACAGTGTCAATGAAGCACCACTGGGCTGGTCCACAGGTAGACTTTGCTGGTTAGCGGCTCCAGGTAGGAATCCCCCCAAACTGTGACAACCCCGACATGATGACAAACCAGACGAGACGGTGACATAATGGGGGAAGATGACACTTAGTCTCCAGGTACCCTTTAGGCCACATGCAAAGTCTGTAGACAGCAACAAAGCATCAACAACATCCACTCCGCTACCTGCGATCTGAAGTAGATGGATTATCTCATGACTGAGATGGATATAGGTAAGTGTGGGGATTTTTATCGCTCAGAAACTCATCTTATCCTGTTTTGACACCTGTTCTCTTTTTATATTTGCTCGTGCGCTGTGTACAATAGAGCTGTAGCTAGGAGTCTACCTAATATTGGGCAGGAGCCTGGGACACGGAGGAAGAAGAGTTTTTGGATGAGGTGTAACATCTTAGCGAATCTGAGAAGCCTATGAATATATGCTACTAGTTGTAACCAGTGTTTTATGTACATAATAGCATTGATGATGATGATGATGATGATGATGATGATGATGATGATGATGATGATGATGATGTACGTATGCATGCATCTATTTATGTATGCATGTGTGTGTATATATATATACACACAATGACAGCCATAGCACTTGTCTGAGGGAATTAATCCTGTCATTACCGACATCAAAGGCTTCTAGTTACCTCCGAGATTGTTGTACTTCCAAGAGTTGCTGCTCTGCCTCTGCTTGCATATTAACCTCCAGGTTATCCGCCTACTTCCACGGTCGAGAAGTTCGTCTGTTTACTTTTGCAGGATTTGCCTTGCTTGCACCCTGTAGTTACCTCCGGTTCATAGTGACACCTCCTGACAATTAGACAAACTTTGGTACCAGCAGTTGGACCTGAAGATCAGACAAACTCTGTGACCTTCTGCTGTCACCTGTCCTTGCCGTACATCACACCTTCACCAACACCTGCCCTGCACATCTCTGATTCCATCTTTTGGTGTCCGAACTCGACCTCAGTGTCCTATCAGATCCATCACAACATCCCCCGGGCATCCCCCACGTCCTTTCAGATCGCTCGAACGATCTACGGCGCCACGTGCAGCCTCAGTCTTACGATTCCCCTGCACTTTGACCTCACTGGGTGTCACTGTCTGGGTTGTATGAATAAGCCCTGATATTGTTTTATGTGTTTTCTAACTGTTCTGACGGAAGATGAAGACCTCAGTTAAGAGACCATGGACTAGAGATTGCGTGATCAGATTACGAACAATGAGCAGCATTTGTCAACCTCACACCTCGGGAGGAGGGGAGCCTTCACATCAACCTCACTAATGTCCTCGAGCACCTGTCAATGTAGGTAATAGAAAGGAATACCAGGTAATGGGATAAAGTATCAGGTAATGTGAGGAGGCAAATCGACTGCCAGAGAATGTCGGGAAATTGCTTTAACTGGCAGGAAATGTTAAAGAATTTCGGGCAATATCAGGGGATTCTAGATAATATTGGGGAATGTTGGATAATGTCAGGGGATTCTAGATAATATTGGGGAATGTTGGATAATGTCAGGGGATGTTAGATAATATTGGGAAATGTTGGATAATGTCAGGTAATTGTTAGATAATATTGGGGAATGTTGGAGGTTAGATAATATTGGGAAATGTTGGATAATGTCAGGTAATTGTTAGATAATATTGGGGAAATGTTGGATGTTAGATAATATTGGGGAATGTTAGATAATGTCAGGGGATGTTAGATAATATTGGAAAATGTTGGATAATGTCAGGGGATTCTAGATAATATTGGGGAATGTTGGATAATGTCAGGGGATGTTAGATAATATTGGGAAATGTTGGATAATGTCAGGTAATTGTTAGATAATATTGGGGAATGTTGGAGGTTAGATAATATTGGGAAATGTTGGATAATGTCAGGTAATTGTTAGATAATATTGGGGAAATGTTGGATGTTAGATAATATTGGGGAATATTAGATAATGTCAGGGGATGTTAGATAATATTGGGAAATGTTGGATAATGTCAGGTAATTGTTAGATAATATTGGGGAATGTTGGATGTTAGATAATATTGGGGAATGTTGGATAATGTCAGGGGATGTTAGATAATATTGGGGAATGTTAGGAACAGTTGGTTAAGTTGCTGACATATACCCCGGATGTTATAATTGTTCTTCACGTGGATATTCACCATTTGCCGACTATGTTTGTTGTTTGTTTGTTGTTTGTTTGTTTGTTTGTTTGTTTGTTTGTTTGTTTGTTTGTTTGTTTCGAATCACTCTTCGCCACAGTCTCCACCGGCAAATTTTTTTTCCGCTCCAGTTGAACTATTTGCAGGACTGGCCGTCGGGTTTTTCTCCGGGTACTCCGGTTTTCTACCCCACTCCCTCTACCCTCATAATGTGAAATCACATGGTCGAAGCACTTTCCTGCCAAACCAACCCAACCAGACATTTTTAACCCAACAAAGCAGCGAGTGAGTGTGGTTTACAAGTAAGAGGTAAGGAAACAAGAGGGTTAAATTTCCTGCCTTCACATGCAGTGACTTAGGCACGGTGGACCACTTACTGTTCATCGCTCCCTCTGTTTTTGTTCAGTAAAATGACTATTTGCAACCCCAAACAGAACTCTATTATTTAATCTCACCTATTATTAGACTTGCTTTCTCTTTAAAAAAGTTTAAAAGGTCTTTTCATGTATCATATGCATTTAAAGACACAAGTACCAACTATTAAAATACACACAAGTATCTACTCATATTAAAACATTTAGCATTCATGATGCATACGACGCTCAAGTGTTGCACTCATTTAAAGACACTTCGCTTAAAATGCATTCAATACTTGTAGCAGGTATTTTGATATTCTAAAATTCATAGCAAGTATTGTTCTCAGTCGTGTAAACCTTCAGTGTTGTCTGCATCAGAAGACAAAAGCTATCGCAGGGAGCTGAAGACACCTAGCAGGTAGTGTGCACATATTGAGGTCAGAGGTCACCTGAGGCTGGCTGGTGATGGACATCTGCTGGTGTAGCCGTGGGACGGGTGCAGGCGGATGTCGTGAAGCCGCTTGACGCTCACAACCGTCTGTGTGCAGGTTATCAAGTAGCAAAACCATAAAATCCCAGGTGTGTCCACGTGACCTGCAAACTTTGCACTCAAAACACGGCCTCGCACCTGGTGGTGAACCTTCAAACAAGCTTTCATGTTGTACAGCCCATCAAAGCTTCTTGAGATCAAGAAAAATCGATGGCAATGAGTGTGGAGATGACTGAAAGTTGAACAATTTTAGGATTTGATATTTTTCGATATTAATTGCTCACATTTCCTGTCTAATTGCCTTTGTTTAAGCGATTTAATTCATTTAATACTTAATCTGTGTTTTTCTTCTTCATTAGAACATCACACGTTATTAGAAATAAGACAATAAGACAAGTGTGTAAAACTGTATTTCCAGCTAATCACCAATTATAATTATGTAATTATATAACAGAAAGTGTCCTTTATTTAATTTACTTGAAAACAAATGAGGCTAATGGTCGATCCAGAGTGAAATAGTCATTAATACGAATAAAAATTCCTGGATTCAGTCATTTCTCATAGCAACGACACTCCTGAACTCTTTTATCTACTGTTTGTGAGTCAGCCATCTTTCCTGACTAACCTCGTTCGTTTTCCTTCTTTTGGAAAGATTCTTATTTATTTTATTTTATTTATTTTTTTGAGATGGAATGTTTTGACTTTCGTGGGCCTAGTGACCGATCCCTACTTCATTATCTAAAACCATGGTAACCTCTGAGTACCACCGCCATCTTACAAACACCTGAGAGGGAGGGTGACAGAAGACAGAAGAGATTCTTTTCTACCTTTCCTCCCGGTGAGAGAAGCGGCGGCTCCGTACGTTTGAGGTTTATTGTCACCTGCTTGACACTTGAACTCGCTCCATGTCGCTACAAGTCCAGGCTGTCTGTTCTTGCCACGGTCCAGCCCCGCTGTCCCCAGCTGACCTCTTGACCTTCGGAGGTCAGTGCAAAGTGCCGGCGGTCACGTGCTGGCCCGAGATGCCAAGAGGCGTGACACGTGTTTATGTCGGGTTGTGCATGGTCGGCGGCTTTCATGTGCACACCCGAGGTGCTTCGTGCACACACCCGTTTGCTTTGGCGTGCGCATGCGTGAATGGTTGCGTTTCGTGTACGTGGCGTTTTATTATTACATTCGTGCATGCGTATGTCTGTCTGCCGAGATGTTATTGTTGCTATGGTTGCTGTTTATTTGCGGCTATGATTTGTTATGGAAACGATAACTCGTATGTACACATCCCAGTACAGGGATGATTTGTGTGAAGGAACCATTCCAAGGATCAATACAAAAGAATTACTAACATCCGGGTATCTTATCGCTTCTACTTATGCCAACTTCTGGGTATCGTTCTATCACTTCTACTTTTGCCAACCTCCGGGTATCCTATCACTTCTACTTAAGCCAAGCTCCGGGTGTCCAATATCTTCTATTCACGCCAACTGTTGAAAAAAAAAATAATGCAAGCTAGAGAGAGAAAAGTGAGAAGGGATGTAAGGACGGGTGACACATATTTACATCGAAGAAAAGGCAAAAAAAAAAAAAAAAAAAAAACTATGCGGATCATGGAAGACAGAAGGTAAAATTAGACTTACAAAAATAAACAAATAAATCCGAATACATGGCGTGATGACGGTGACGAGCAGACAGGGTTAAGGTCCGGGAAAAGAGTGAAAGGAGACTGAAAAGTGAAATAGCAGACAGCACACAAAGGTAGAGAGGAAGTCAAATAAACGGGAGTGCACTCAGCTCAACAGACAGAAGGACGAAAGGACGGGGAAAACTCCGGCGAGAAAGCAGACTGGAAGAAAAAAAAAATGTAACACTAGGTAACATGTAACACTGAATTACAACTATGCGCGAGGACGGTTAACTGGTACAAAATCGAGGCAAACGGTAGGAACACTGATGTTAAACAAAATTATTGACTAAAGGCACAAATTAAAAAGGCAAACAACTCAATTTATGGAGAAAAACAAACAAGAATGTTGACCTGTAGCAGGAAAAACAAAAGTAGTAAAATAGATGAAGCAGGCATTAAAAAATGAAGGACCAATGTAGTGTAGAGATATCAAGTCTCCTCCCTTAAATTATTAATATTATTTTCTTTCCACGCTCTGAGTATTTCTGTCAAGCACCTATCTCCCTTGTTGTCTCCCTTGGCACGCCATCTTGGTAGAAATTCGCAGAACGTGAAAATCTGGACAAGAAATTGGCGCAGTCAAAGAGAAAAGCAGGATATGGGGGATGGAAATGGGCAACAGGTAGGCAGGTGACATCAGGTAGACAACGAAAGATCGAGGGGTGGAGGCTCAGAAATGAAGGAGTAAGACGTACACACAGGTACAAAAACACTCACACGCTCGCCAACGCAGGCAGAGCGCAAGGTAAGGGGTGGGGTAGAGGGGTGGCAAGGGTTTAATAAGGACCGAAGACCGAGAAGGGGAGAAATGGGGAGGAAAAGGACGCGGCCCACGTGCACGCCTCCAGATGTAATACATTATCAAAGGGCGGGGAGGAATTAGCATAATGCAGGTCACACACCTCGGCCTCGTCACGCCTGTGATCAAAGGGAAGATATGAGTGCAAGGGAAACAACTCCTCAATGACCGCACACCTACACACCTACGGCGCAGTCCAGCCCTCCGGTCGTCTGGCTCCACGTCCGGGACTTGACAATTAGTTCTCTCCCTTGCCAGAAACTTGTTGTTTCAGCATGTCATATCCTTCCTCCTCTCTCTGTCTCGTTCTTTCTCTCTCTCTTCGTTTCGTCTTCATTCACGCCTTTTCTTCACGAACACTTAAAACTTTGAGATTATTTTTTAATGATATGTTGTGTTCTTTGATGTGTGCACAGAAAATGATCATCGTGTCCGTAACTCACGATTGCTGTTCAGTCACTGAAAGAACTTGAACACTGTTCACACTGGCGGAAGGATGCTAGTCTCGTGTTGTTGTCGCGTGCATCGACGCTATCGTTAGAAATGTTGTTGCCTTCTAGTTGTTTACCAGCATACAAGAAAATGGCATGACACAAATGCTACGAAAAGAAGGGGGAGGGGACATTATTACATACTGTCGTATTTACATTTGTTGTTTGCCGTAATCACGGCTGCTTCAGATGATGATGATGAGGATGATGGTGACACACTGCCCGTCAGGGCTCCAACGCTACGTCACAACAGTTTAGCAGATTAACTCGCATCGGTCGACAGCCTGGGTGAGAGCAGATTGGAGGGATGAGGAGGAGGAGGAAGGTGATCTGCTCACCTGGACGTCGGTTGTCTTGTTTCCCAAGGTGTTAATATCTGGTCGTCAGATCTGTCGTTAAGAAAAAAAAGGTTCCGGCATCCCCCGCCTCCCAACTCCTCCCTCTCCCCCCGACTCTCTGTCCTCAGTTCTCGCCAGCGGAGGTCATCGGAAACCCGGCGACCCAAGCGGCTGCTGAGTGCTGCCCCCTGCCGGCCATAAAGCAGGTGTCGCCGCCAGGGGGCATAGCCGCGTGACATGGTGCCAGGCCGAGCGACGTGCTTTACAGCCAGTGACGTCAGATCAGGTCGCGCAGCGCAGCGCCGCCTGTAGGGGTCAGGGGCAGTCACTCAGTGCAAGTTTAAGGGTAGACAAAACGTTTTCGTTTATATTTTTTAAAACATCATTGTATCAATGTATTTTTTTTTTTTGAATTGTTTATCCCTCACTTTAAAGATCCTGTAACACTCGAGTCCTGCACAGCGTGGAGTTCGCCACCTCCGTTGTTGTTTGTTTGTTGTTGTTTGGTTGTTTTTAGATTATTTTTTTTTTGTTTTTTTAAGCTTTGAAAGCGATCGTCTCGAGAATCTTGTACACTTGCAAAGCATAACATAAGGTTATAACCTATTTCCTCACTTTTTTCGCTCCTCCCACGCCAACCCCACTCCTCCAAAACCTTCTCTCGTTCTGCATACAAGCAGAATTACTCCCCTTTAAGAAAAGTCTATGCAAGAAAATCTGTCCAGAACCTCATCCTGGCCATTGGAAGAATCAAATCACATGTTATAAGTAAGAACAATTGATGATGAGTGCATGGTGAAGGCATATTAATCAGTTCGTAGCTAAATTAATACGTGTTAGAGCATGTGGCTTGGAATAGTTGTTGGAGATGACAGTTAATGCTCGGCACAGCGTCCATATTGTCTAACATTCACATCTCTCAATACCAAACTTGAACTTCGACTCTTCGCATCAGTACCGTTCTGGAATTTGGGAATCTTAAATGAATATTCCATTAATACAGGTCACTGAATGTCTGTGGAACACATCTATGGAGAGCGGATCCTCCCCCTTCCTCAACCCACTCACCACCACCTACCCGCTGCCCCTCGTCCTGTCTTGTGTCAAGGGTTTAGTCATCATACCCTGATGTCCTCGTCAGGATGTGCTGCTCCGCTGATGTCTCAGAACTGTTGTGAATCTGTTTGTTTGCGATCCTGTGGACATTTAAATTCCGTCTCCCCCTCTCCTCCCTGCCATCAGGTTTGGAAATCGGTTTCCGTGTTGCCACGTATGAGACAGTCCTGCGTCTACGTCAGACGGAACTACTGCGGCAAGGACGTCACTCTTATCTACACTGTCATCTATATTATTTCCCTTTCACGTCAATGAAGAATGAGTTATTGTTGGCACGTATACACTGGACAGGGAGAACAGTCTGAGCTGTGTTTTACTAGAAGTTTCTCACCCCGTCCTCCATTCCTCTCTCTCTCTGGGCTTCCGAGTTGAAAGTCGATCATGTCCTACTAATCTCTCTTCTCTCTTCTCTCTTCTTTCTCTCTCTCTCATCTAATAGAGGGCATTGGGAAAGTTTTTCCCGTCACGGTCTGAGTTTGCAACAACCTGTATCTAGAAACATCCACAAATGCGGGTCATCGGAAGAAGCCATCATTAGTGGCTTGCTGAACAATCTGGAAAAGCTATAGCAGTGAAATAGAAAATCCGCCTTATTTATTTATTTATTTATTTGGCTTCGTAGTTTTTGGTGTTCACCGTGAAATGTCCTCTGCTGCTGACACGGCGTTAAACAACAGGAGTAAATTTTCGGTGCACTAGGACTGAGATTTATCCAAACTATCTTTGTCGTCAGATGAAAGAATCCTTGACATCAGATGTTTTTAAGAGGTTGACGCTTCTGCTGTGTCTGACGGGAGTTTTCCAAATATTAATAATAAAAACAACAACAACATATCAACTCCTCAGTTAAGCAGATTAAAAGTAGAAATGTATATCTCTATTTTATTCTTACCTCCTCTGCCTTCCGAGACGGTGGGGTGGGGATGGGGTGGGGATGGAGTGAGTAAGTGGGCGCATGCGCACTTTAAATGCAAAATCTGCCGCCTCTCTCTCTCTCAACGGCTCGGAAAGCAGCTTATATGAAATCCATATGTAAATGTCTGAGCTCAAACAGAATTGTAAGGGTGGAGGTCATAAAAGCTGAAATCCCATTTGTAACACAACACAAGTAATGTACAGCGGGTCAAGTTACGGGCTTTGTCAGCTGCACGCCTCGGTGGCCATCTTGTTGACGGCGTTACGCAACGGTGCGCTGACCTCAAGAGGTCACGAGTGGTTATTAGAGATTACGCCAGCTGTCTTTCGGCCCTCGGCTTCGTGTTTGGTCTTTTTTATTTAGTGGGTTTTGTTTTCTTTTAATTCCACCTGTGCAAAATGGCTGCGGGTCTCGCGACACTGACGACTACTCACCTCGAACGATGCAGGAGATGCACGTGTTATCCGCGCATGCAAATTGTTTCTCCTTCGCTTCCTTCTCTCAATTCATGTGTGCTCGTCTCGATGAACATTTTCAGAACTTCTGGAATTGGTGAAATATTGTGGATGACATCTGTGTTCAATGTAATCATAATCTGTGTGTGTGTGTGTGTGTGTGTGTGTGTGTGTGTGTGTGTGTGTGTGTGTGTGTGTGTGTGTGTGCGTGCGCGCGCGCGCACGTGCATTACTTGTAGTTACAATTATTTGACATAAAACTTGTTACACAAGGGAAACGTTTGATTAGGTTTGATGAGATGGCAGCAGCTGGCAAAATGTGCATACACTCAATTTTTATAGTGTGTAGCCAAGCATTCAACTGGCAAGTAAAGGCTCATATTTATTTGTGTGAGCGTGTATGTGTGCTTGCTTGTTCACAGAAGAGTAGGGATGCCCACATCCTCCTCCTTTTTCTCTCTGCCTCACGCACCCACCCACGCACACACAAATGCAAGCAAGAGCCAAATAGTTTTGAAATAAAAACACCACAGATTATTTTTCTGTAAAAACTAAAATCGAACATTGGATTGAGTTTTGTTTAAGGAAGCAGTGCATGACTGGTGGAGAGAACAGGTTGGAAGAACAAAGAGAAAGAGAAAAAAGTGAGAGTGAAAAATGAGTCAGCACCGCTGTGCTCTATAAATGTCTGTTGAGACAATGTCAAGTCTGAGATGAGGAGTGATACAACCTCTTACCTGTGTGATGAACGACCTCCTCCCACTCGGCGACAGTTTATGCAGCGCAGCCAAGTCCTCTTCACTGAGTAAAATGCAGGATTAGTTTTCTGAAATCCTACATTCATTTATAGTATACTCTTATAGTATGCTCTAGAAACCTGAGAAAATTGATTTATCCTTGACCTGTATTGACAGTAACCCGAGTCCTGTGTCGGGGGACACCACACACGGCGACTGATTCTGTCTTACTGATGGGGTAATGGGGGATATCAGTATCGCAGTAAGTCAAGGACAGAAAAAAGAAAAAAATGGAGGAATAGAAGGGAAAGAGGATCTCTAAAAGGTGTTGTGAGCGCTGTTTACATGTTCCCATAGCATACTCTTACCCCCAGTGTAGCCCTACATTAATCCTCGGGGTAGTGATCACATGGTCAGTGCAGTCCGATACCTACACACCTTGACCTGAAGAATGGCAGTAAAGACACGGTCCGAGAAAAAAAATAATAATAATAAAAATCTCAAATTTCTTTTTTAACTGACTGACATATTCAAATCATAGTACTGTTTTAGTTTCAACATATGGGACTATAATACACAATGCCAACCTTTTCGCTGTTTCAGATGTTAAAATAATGAATTTAAAAATTTAGGAATAAAAATAGAAACAAATGCAATAAAAATTGCAACAAGTTTTAAAAATGTTGAATTAAACATCATAAAGTAAATAAAAAAGTAAAAAACCAAACAGGTAATATTTCAAAAATGAAAAGAACATTCGTTTTAAAAAGTTGAAGTTTTAAAGACGATAACGTTCATGGAACGAAAGACATTTCGAAGTAAAATGAAAAGTAAAAGCTACGGTTACAATGGAAACAAAAATAAATAAATAAATAAATAAATAAAAAAATCAAAAACTTGAAACAGTTTAAATTAACCAACAATGATAACAGATTGTGTCTAGGTATCCACAATACTGGACTGTAAATTAAAAGCAAGAGTCAGGGTGACTTTTGTTATCCAGTGCAGTGGAGATAATTCCTAGAATTACATCGACGATAAGATCAAAGCTCGTGCACCATTAGAAAGGTTTAGAAGAAATTCTTGCGGATACTTTCCTTCATTACAAAGGATTTCAGGAAAAGAGGAGATAACAAGCATGGCTGAGAAGTGGAGTGAGAGAGAGAGAGAAGAAAGTTTCTTGCAATATCTAGAATTGTCGATCGATTTACTTTCGTTTTGTTTTAGGGCCAGAAAGAAAAAGTTAAGAAAGATCAAAAGAAAGCGAAAGCGAAACGGAACTAAGAAACAAAAAAACCAACAACAAAAACAAAAATAAAAAAAAAAAATTAAGAAAGAGCGAGAAAAAAAAAAGGACGACAAAACGAAGGGGAAAAAATGAATTAAGAACAATTGATAAAAAGGAAAGAATACATTAATTAATAAGAAATTAATTAATTAATAAAGCTGTGAAACATAAATTAATAATAACGAAAAACAAAGCGAAAATAAACGGCGAAAAGAAGGGGAAAAGTAAGAAAAAGTGGTGTGGAAAGAATGAAATACAAATTTTGAGACTGAATAAAAGAAGAGAGAATTAAAAGCGGAATACCCCGGGTATCGTCACGTGACTGTGTGCGTGCTAGCCTTGTCACGTGGTGGGGCTCAAGCCACCTCTCCGTCGGTCGTGCATACGTAGGCGCGTGCGTGCACCCTTGTATTAAAATAAACACAATCTGTTTTCGCCTAACAGACAGGTTGGGTTCCGACCCTCCCAAGTGCACGAGAGAGGTCACGTGTATGATCCGGTTCACTGGCACGAACAGGGTTCAGCACTCGTACGAGGCGTGACCGAGGTCAGTGAGTTGCTTCCCTGTTCCTAACATGCGACTTTCTCGTCAAAACTTTTAACTTGATCATAGTTTACTCACATCAAGAAGACCTTCTCTCTCTCTCTTCTCCTCCATCAGACTACCTTCGCTGTCCATCCTCATTATCTTGCCATCATTAGGCTTATGTTACCTGTTCGTCCGTTGCTAAATATGTATTTTAGGGCAATAGAGCAGCTGCGCCCTCAAAAAGGTGAGGAGACAAGAATGTGAACATCGTTCGTTGTCAACATGGAGTTTGTCTCCCCAAAGCTGAGCATCCTCCTACGCCACTGATTGGTCTCATACATCATATTGCAAAGTAATATTTCAGCACAAAAGGAAAAAAAAACATCTACAATGCTATATAAATTTGATCAGTACCGTTTTTCTTTATTATCTCTCAAAAACCTTCGTTGTCGTCGTTATTCATGTATTATTAATGTTCACGTATTAAATCTTCGTTAAGTGTTACAAATGATACACTTCACCCTACTTGAAACAAGCGGCACACACACACACACAAACATCTTACTCAGAAAACATTTTTGAAATGTAAAATAATCGCAATCAGGAACATCTATGACGCACACATAAAAATCAAGAAAACAAATCAACATTTTCTCCCCTCCACCTTACTTTGGTGATCGTTGATAAAAACATCTTCTCTGTGATAATTTGGTGATTGTTTTAAAAACTCCTTAACTGAATCACTCAGGTATCGTGATTTGAAAACGCTCCCACTGAATAAATTTGGTGATTGACAATAAACACGCCTCCACTGAGTTAGTTGGTGCTCGTTAATAAATATTTGACCCCGACAGTGACGCAAACATAGACGATAACAAATTATCTTTCTTTCTCTGCATTTCCTTGTTCCACATCTTCCTTCCTCCCGCTTTATCATCCCCCAAGTAGGCGTTTTTATTTGTTTGTTGTCTGTTTTCGTCTCTATCTTTCTTTCTTTCCTGTTTGTTGTTTTTCACTTTCTCTATCCTCTATCATTAATTGCCAGCAACTGGAAGTACCGAGTGACACACGAGGGGATTACCATCGAAAGACAGCCTCGTGACCCCAAGCTGCATCCTGGAAGTGACAAGGTCTCGCCTTAAATCTTGAGCATACCACACCTTGCGGAGGAAGAAATAGTGGGGTCAACAGTCGTCTGCATTAGTGAGAGGCTGCTGCCTATTGGTGGAACTTTCCTTTACAAGATCCAAGCATAAACATTCCCCCGTCTCCCTCCGCCTCCCTCCCCTCTCTCTCTGTCCTTGCGAGGAAATCAACAAAGAGGCGTTGCTACTGTAATATTCCATGATCACCCCCGTGTCTCTACCAGATGATCGTGCGTTCGTCGTGTGTTTGTGTTATTTCTGTGATGGCGGATCTGCACTACATGGGGAACGTGCCGTTCGTGGTCGAGCCGGTTGATCGGCAGTTGACCGACTCGACCTTCTATCCTTGCTGCTAGCTTTCAGTCCGTTGGGGTGTTTGTCCTCATCTGTCTTTCTCCTGCGAGAGGGGAAAGATGGTTTTTAGAGTCAGTGTCGTTTTCAGTGCAGTTTTACTCTTTACTTCTCTCGCTCTCTCACACACACACACACGAGACAGTGTCTGTCCTTCTCATGTCAACTCGTTTATCCTGTGTAAATACTTTCAGTGTCTGTTTTCAAATTTTTTAGGATGGTGCACAAGGTCCATCAATGGTTCTGGTATACTTCTGTCACATCTGTTCTTTTTACTTTCCCCGCCAGACAACACTTGACCGCATCTCACATCGCGAACACCAGCATAGGTCGACTCCAGCACTCGACAGACTAGTTTCTTCTTTCTGTCTTTCTTTCTTTCCTTTCTTCTTTTGTTTTAGGGGTTGTTTTTTTCTCCGATGCTGGAGATGGTGGCTTTAGTGCATGCGTTAGCCGCACCTCAATACTTTCCTTCCTTCTACCCACGGAGGAGTTTACATGCGTCAAGCCCCCGGTTATCTTAGAAATAACAGTGGTGACGTACATCTACCCCGATCAAACCATCAGAAAGTAGCTTATGAGCCTTCAGCGCTCGTCAGTAAGGATTGATATGTCTCTCTCTCTCGTCTCTCGTTCGCTATCTTTTTCTCTGCATGCATGCGTGTGTGAATAAGTGAAAGAAGAAAGTGATGAAACGAGAGAGTGGAGGAGTGAGGAGTGAAGTAGTGGGTGTTTAAGTGGTGTAGGATGGCCGGCGCTGTGGATGGTTCAGTGTGAGAGGACTGTGTGGGTTACACGTGAGTGACGTGGTCAGGGTGTTTAGCAGTTTAGAATATCTGAAGGTGTATGAGTCTCATATATCAGTTGATGCGCGTGGGTAGTTAACGATCCCGGACTGGTTAAACGGTTTTATGTACATTGTATTGTAAATTATTGGACGTGTGCGTGCGTGCGCGTGTATCTGTCATTGTCGAGATGGTGGAGTTTGCGTGTGGTAAGCCTATGTTTCATCTCAGTCTAAATGCATCTTATCTACCTGTGAAAGCATTTTAGTACAGATGTGTGACAAGGTGCAAAACTCCACGACTGCGGATGTTTGCAACTTTTCATACTCGTGTTTGTTTGCGCGTTTTTCTAGCTGGTGTAAATGTAGACTTAAAATGTTAAAAATCAGTTATTTTTATTTCAGAAATAAAATCACAAAACTGCCCTGTACAGCATCTTACTCCTTGTTGAAACATCAAATCACATCTTCTTGTGCCCTTTCCCCTGTGTTAAAAGTTCACAATCACCGCCTTTCTTAACCTTTCACAATTGTTCTTCCCTAGGAATCTATCACACAATCTCTTATATTTTATCTTATTTCATAAGAGTATAAAAATCCCATTGTTATATATCTGTGTGCAATTGTTGATAGTGGAATATAGGTTTGCGTCGAAAAGTCAGAGCTTTCTAGGTGTGATCATCACCATGGCAACGCACTGCCCTCGGCGTGTCTTCTTTTATGGAATTCCTTGCTTGAGTGTAAAAGACAGGTCGTTGGTGCTGTGAACAGTACCTATTTGCTGCTCTGTCACAAGTGGTTGCAGATAATAACACTTCCTGTCCGTAATTTACTTGAATGGAATATTTGGAATTATTTTAATTTGAGGCTTTTGACGATGGAGGATGTTCTTGGAGAAAGAATTTCTTTTTTTTCCACTCTCTGTAGCTTAACGTGTGATATAAAACTTAACCAGTCCCATTTTTGAGCTATTAATAGCTGTTCCCAATTTAAAAATATCGCAATTTCGGATTTTGATCGCGACAATCCCTTGATGGGGCTTTCCTGCCTGACCCTGTGATGGCCCCGCTTGTAACCCTCGTACATTTTTCATCGCAAGTTCATCGTGTCCTTGTAGCGTGTGACCCGGAAACAAGCTGAGCTGACCTTACAAATCTCTCTACTTTACACCGCAATAGACAAATGAGCTTATATAACATAACTTTGACTAAACAACATTAGCCTTGTTACCTGCAATTTTCATCTGTAACCTTTCGCCGGTGTTAGTACCTTTCGCACGATCAGGGAATCATTCAACATCATATGACGATGCGAATAATACATGAATTTTTTTTGTCAGTTAAGGTTGTTGTACTAGATAAACTAAAGGTGTCTGTCTGTGTCTTAGTCTGTCTGTCCATCCGTGGACGCTCACACACAGACACAATATAATTTCTGGTGTCATGAACACATACGAAGCACACATCAAAGTCAAGGATACTATTCTTCTATCCGTATTCTCCCCCCGCTTCCCTCCGCCCCTCCCAGTGTCAGCGAATCGTCAACTGCAGGCGAGCAGACGATCTGAGTCAGTGAAGCGTGACTGCATTTACAGTGGAACCTGAAACGACCAATCAGCGACGGCGAGACTCCCGCGTGCAGGGTGGGTGTGCGCGCCGCGGCTATGAATAGCCTTCTGTCTTTCATTTAAGTTTTCATCGCCGGCTCATGTGTCTAGTAAGTTTCTTCCACTCCGACCAGGGGGGACTTGTGCTTGCTGCGAGACAACAACGATTTGTTGACAATGTAGCGTGACTCGGGTGTTTATTTATTTGTATATCTCTCCATTCCACTTCGCTGTTGTACTTCTGAGTTTTGCGCAATTCTGCGGAGCTCGCAGTTCGATTCCGGTCGTGGGGAAAACGAACAGAACTGTGAAAACATTTCTTATCGTTTTTTCTCTGTGTGTAGTCGGGTGTGGGTTCAGTGGAGCAGGTCGGTGGAGTTTTGTGGTTACTGCTGGACGATATTGTGGTTTTTGTTCACGATGGTCTGGATAAACCGTTACCATGGTTATGCCCTGGCTCACAGAGGTATGAATTTCGAAAATCATGTTATAGTAACATTTCTTTAGCAAATGTGTTATCAAAAAGAGAACTATGTATTAATCAAAAACTAAGTGATTGACTCTTGTCCGTGAAACTAATTTTGTATCCACATTAATTTGTTATTCATTATTCTTTTCCAGGTTTTCAAACTCTCTTTCTCTCTCTGACTCTTTCATAGCTTGTGTTACATATGCATGTTTGTCATTCATGCCCTCCTGCAGGCACACAGCACACTCGTATCTACAAACACCTGTAACTCCAAATCTGTACACTCACGCGCGCGGACACACACACAAAAGAAAGAAACCACACACACATACAAACAAGTGCCCGCGTGCGCAGCTTCTCCCTCGACTACAGCGAGGCGCGTTTACTCGCTTCGTCGACCATCTGTATCGAGTACTTTTTTTTTTTAACGGAAGCCTAGCGCTCATTGCCACATGTCACCATGGCAACAATCACCCGTGACGTGCAATCTGACTGAGGAGATGGCGGAAATGTTCTCATTCCCTGAAACGGGATTTGACCCGCTGGATGGCGGAGACGATGGAGAGATGTGGATGTCTGACAGTCGCCTGTCGATACCAGGATCTGCTCCCAGTCACAACCTTGAGAGTCCTCGTAGGGTGCAGTTTTTAACGGCTTTGTGCACCTCGGTGTCATATACTATCTGGCAATATCTGGATGAATATTCCCTTCTATTTTTGAGACACACGCCCGCGATGATTGCCGTCCACAAAAAGGACGTTAAACTGGTGACGTCACGTTTGCTAAGATAACCGTTTGATTAAGTGTGGTCCCCTCTCTTGGAGGTAGCTTTGTACACCTTTGACATCCGATGCTGATGACCTGCCTCTATGTATGGTGTGATATTTGTAGACGTTTATCTCGAGAAAAATGGTGTAGAAACAGAAACTTGCACTGAACTTTAGAAGATGGAGGGAAGAGGGCACTCCATTAGACCTTTAAATGTGCAGTTCATGTCATACTTTACACTTTCCGTTCATTTCTTATGCTTATAATTGTTCAATATGTAAAGATCAAGTGTGGGTCCAATTCAGGAGTTAATTCATCATTAGTTTCAACAAAAAATTTTTAGGAAATGAGTTCGTGACAACAAAAACACCGCAAGAAAATAGTTGTAGAAGAAAGAAAGCTTTTAACAGAGATGAGGTTCAAAGATGGAAGCATGTCACTTCAGTGTAGTGCTGCTCGTTCAAAGATCAATCCGAAACCTTTTGTGCTCTCGCTCACCGAGAAACCACGAGATAGACCGACAGAGAGAGAAGAGGGAGGAGGAGGTGCACTGATGCGAGAATTCGTTGCTCGTTGATTTTATTAACATGGGGTGTCCCAGCCTCCACTTCCCCACCCTGCAGAGTACAACCCTGCTTTGGATATTGTTCCTACTTAACGGCTCTGTTGTATTATGTGGGTGGTGGACACGTGAGGGTCTTCTGTTGGAGCAAATGTAGTTTTTATGGTCTCCGCGGGACTTCATCAGCGGTTCACGAGAAAACATTTGACAAGTAGAGTACCATGCCCTCCACGGACAGGTGCTTGTCATCAGTTCTATGTCAGTGGTTCGAGTTCATCCAGCACAATTCATCAGGTGCATGTCATCAAGCACATCAAGCCCACTCCATCAGACACTTCACCTGTCAATGACCCCCGTCTTGTTCCACTGCTCATTGCAGCAAAGCACGGAACTCTTCACTGTCGTCTGCCTCTCGACCTCTGCCAGAAGTGTCTGATGCTTGTAGACATATTCTTTTGTGTCCTGTCTCTGGTTGTTGTATTAAGAGTTCACTGAGCTCGCGACACGTGTTGCTAGGAGATGGGAGGCGCAGGCAGGAACAGCAGGACATTCGATGATGTTTTGATGTTGTTGTGTTGCAGAACTCAAATTCCGACTGTTGTCGGCGTCGCAGCACCGCCAGCCCACAGAGGATAGCTTACTGCAAGCCATGCCATCAGCGAGTCCCCTGTACAATGTAAGTTCTCTCCCCTTCCATCTTACCTCCCTTTTCATTCTTCCTTCCTTTCTAGACGATGTAAATTTGTTTCTGAGCAGACTATTAGCTGCTATCACTAACCAAACGGTTTCCGTTGTTGTGAGGAATAGACATTTGTTCACTTTTTAAGGCCCAATAAAAGTTGCTTGGTGTTAGAGTTCTTTGTTATATCCGAAGAGCACCATCTTGCCAAACTCGTACGCTCTTCTTTTGAAGTTGAGTTTCACGAAAGGTGCACTGAACTTTAGACTCTATAATATAATATAATTTTATATTATTATGTTATATTATTGTTTACAGCAGTTTCCAAACGGTTTGGTCGATCCAGATTGTCCGTACCGATACCCAGGCAGCGGGGACCATGTCCCGTTCTCCGGCTGCCCGGTCCCCACAGACGCAGTGACCGGTGGAGGATCCAAGCTGCCCGCCGAGTACGATCCCTTTAAATACCTGTCCGCCATGACAGAGCAGAGCCTGTCGGACAGCTTCCCGTCCCAGTCGACTCACGCATGCGCGGCCGCCGCCAGCGGCTCCCAGTTCCTGTTCAACCAGAGCGCACAGATACACGGCGGCTACCAATGCACTGCCACGTCACCTCCGGCCGCCACGTCATCGTCGCAGCAGTTTTTCGCGTCACAGTCGCCAGGGTGCTGCATGTACTCCTCGGAGAATTCGCCTCACGCGCAGCGGATGGGTGGCTTCACGCCGGGTGGCACGGACGCAGAGGGCTTCGGCATGTCACAGACCGTCCGAGGAGCGGGAGGAGGCGGGGATCCCCCAGCCTGCAAGAAGAACTTTCTCTGTTCGACGGAAGAGCTGATGGAAAGTGAGTATAGGTCATTTCCTCTGCGCCATAGACAAACCAATGTTATGTAATTATCACTTAATGTGGTTTCACCGTTTGAACACTACTTGGATGTCAAGACGTTTGGCTAGTGGGCCCAGGTTCCAAGTCTGTGGGTTTGAAACTCGGTCCACCCATCGAACGAATGGTAGCTGAAAAGTAAGCAGAAGGATGAGTCTTCGTGATAGTCTGTGCTTTTGCCACAGCGATCTACTTATAGTTCACCGCCTCTAGTAGGACTAGACCATTCGACTTTATTTTATTTATTACATTTTTTTTTTTTTTTTTTTTGCTCTTTGATGCTAATATACTTATGACAACAATAAAATGGCGATTCCTATTTGTAAACAGTTCTTACCCCTTATTTTCTCTTTATTGCCGATCTCTCTGTTCTCCGTTCTGCTATTAGTGTGTCATGTCCTTCAAGGACTTAAAGAGCCACTTCACCTCCCCAGGCCCCTCCGTTACTGAAATATTTATCTCAAATAACATCACTTAACTCCCGCCCAGCTTAGATCATAGCTATACACTGGAGATTTCTATCTACCCCTGAGGTTGCTTTTCCGTAGAATTACAGTCCATAACACTAGGAGCCAAGTACTCAACATGCCGCAAGGCTGTGGGCTGGAAGTCGAATACGTGGTGAACAGGATCTTAGCTGACTGCCTCAGGGTTTAACCGTCCAGCTAACGCCTAGCGAGGTGTCGTGTCCCGGGCCCCAGAAACAGGACCTGCACCTGCTTGCATTTGTTGTTGTCCATAGTTGGCCCCTCTGGTCTATGGCTACGGCCTCACGAATGTCGGAAAATAATTAGTTCGTCAGTTTATAAAATTGAAAAATGAGTCATCATCATGATCATCATCCTCATCATCATCATTAGCATCTTATAATTTGCTTGGCGCTTGTGTATTCCACCTATCTACCACTATGAGGCTTAGAGCATCCCAGGATACAGTGACTGACATGACATGACGTCATTGCAGGCGGTGACAGTGACAGCCTCCTGAGCTGGACCAGGCAACATCCGGAACACTGGTCCCGGGCTGAAGTGCTTGACTGGCTCTTCTTCGTGGCGCAGGAGCGCGGTCTTCGACATGCAAGATTTCAGAGGCGAGGCCTTTCAGTCTCTGACCGGAAGTCAGCTTTGTCACATGACCATGGACGACTTCATGCTCCTGGAACCCAAATACGGAATCCTACTTTATCAAATGCTCAAAAAATTACTCAGTGGAGGTAAATATATTTTTACTTGGGTCTTGCAAAGACGTTTGCTTAAATCATTTAATTATTTCACGTGCTAAGACTGCAGTCATCATTTGAACTTTCGTACATCCAGTAAAGAAACTCTGCCATTCTTCATTGACACAGAACATTTTTTAGAAAAAAATTTCGCGATGAACTTGTCACTACAAATTCGCTTATTATGTATCTTTATTTATTTACTTATTTATTTATTTTTTGGTCAGTGTTGTTTTCGAAACCGGCAGAAAATCAGAATCTGCAAGCAGCTGGGGACTGCACAGACCTGTCGCCATACTCAGCAGTGTCATGTGACTCGTCACGTGACTCTCCGGACGCGGCTACGTTTCAAGGTTACCTGATCCCACGCAAGCCTTGTCCAAGTGAGTTACCCTTGCTTCTCTTCGTCTTTCCACCGGCATGTGAAATAACAAACAACATTTCAGTTCAGTTCGGCAAATGCATGTTCAGTCCAAATTCCATTTAAGATCAACACCTGCAATGGCGTGAAAAACTTTACCGTGCAATTCAATGCATTTTTTCTGGAACTTTCGTGTCCTTCTCTATGTAAAGCTTTCCTTTTAGTACCTAACATTTTTACCTTTTTGTGGAAAGTAGAAATTGTAACAGATTTACCAGGTCTTCTATTTGGAACATCGATATTTCTATGTCGTATTTCTTTTAGTTTTTCTTTCTCTTTCTTGTCTTTTTTCATTTTTGTCTTATTTTACCGTTTGTTTATTCGTTTATTCACTCACTATTCTTGTCTTTTTTCCCTTGTGCATCCAGACTTCTCGGCGCACGAAAATTATTGGAAACAGGAGAGGACAGAGTGGAAGCCTCAACGAACTGACCCTCTACAGTCTGACGTCATCGACATCGACTCCTACATCGATTTCGACCCCACAGAGGCGCCCAAACATCCCCGCCACGGCTGGGCAGCAACCCTGTTGTAAGTCCACGTGTTTGTAATTTATTGTGATGAATAGGGATCGTGCTGCTGCGTCTGGTAGGGGGTCGTTGTCCTCTTGGATGATAGTCCACGTCTGGTAGGGGGTCGTTGTCATCCTGGATGATAGTGCCGATGATAGCATTAGTGAAGGTCTCTGCTTGTGTTTGTTGCAGCGATCGAGCCCTGTCCGTCAGAGTACGAACCTGTCTTCACTCCCAGCTACCCGACTACTCCCATGAGGACATTTTGTTACTATCCTGGAAGCTCCTATCCACCGCAGTTGCCTAGGAGACGGCCAGGTAGACCACGAGTGAAAAGTTTACCTGAAGACGAAGAAAGGTCGAGCAGAGACAAAAAAGGTAGGACGAGAAAAATGTATGTGATGGAGTGGGTGCAGAATACATGTGATGTAGGCTTTTCCACCTGTTAAAACGGAAACAAAGAGTATCTTAATGGAACATTAATATGCAGAAAACACTGTAGTCCAGTTCTAAATTTGTTTATTTCTTTTTTTTTTTTTTTTTTTTGTAACAAGAGTGGCACCCGTATTTCATTATCGTGGGCTTAGTTCTTAATGTTAAGGAAAGAAATCTTTTTCAGGATATGATCTTTAGGACAATCCAGTTAATATGGCAAAAAAAGAGAGATAATATCTTTAATATCAGCACAGAAATCACAATTTGTATCTAACAGGAGATTGATATACAGAAAGTCATAAGAAGCCTGAAATTTACTATTATTTCATGTTTTTCTTTCTTTCTTTCAATGTATGGATGGATGGACGGCAAACTAGTTGCTTGCATCGATGTCTTTGTCGTCATTTTCTTTTTTATGATTAAATGGAAATTATTTTCATTTTCGTTTTCATTTTCAGTCAAAAACCAACACCTGTGGGAATTCATCTACGAAACGCTGCTCAATCCGCTGTACAACCCACAATACTTACGGTGGGAGAACCAGAGGGAAGGAGTTTTCCGGTTTGTCCAAAGCGAGGCTGTGGCCCAGTTGTGGGGTTCTCGCAAGAACAACGAGAACATGACGTACGAGAAACTCAGCCGAGCAATGAGGTACGAGCACTTCTACTTCGAGATACATCTACTTCGTAAATATTATTCCTTGATGAAACTTCTGATAACTTCATTAGTAATACTTATCATGATCTGCACGAATTATTGCAAACAGTGAACACGGAGGGTAATCTCTCCTTTTCTGTCTGCAGGCACTACTACAAGCGGGGTATCCTGGAGAGGGTGGAAGGCCGACGACTCGTGTATAAGTTCTCGCGCAAAGCTATGGACAGAGTGAGAGAGAAACGTCACAATTCCGTCTGATGTACGTCACTGTCACGCCACTTGGTCACCGCCGATTCTTGACGTCACACCGTGCAGATGCTGGACACCAGCGTGGACACTGTCGACAGAGATCGCCGTTAACCTTTTCCCTTGACCTTTGTGCTAATGACGGGCGTGTGTCATGATTTGTCTGACCTTTGACTCTTGCGATTGACACGTTACCTGTACAGAACGGTTGTCGCGTCTGCAGACTATTTCACTGAACCCCTTCCCCCCTACTGTACCGGTCAGTACATATGTTGGTGGCCTTCACCTTGGCCTTCACCTTGGCTCAATTGCTCTGTCTTATTCAGATATTTGTGCTTTCGTATTTGTTGACCCTTTGCTCGGCCCCTCTCAACTTTGGCCTTTGTCTGTACCTCATTCTTTATCATTGCAGGCTTTGAAACTGATATAGTTTTATAAATGACCTTTTCAAATGGCCTTGAACTTTGCTTTAGAAATGCACTCATTCCGTTAGCGATTCATATCATTGTGAATAATTTGAAAAGAAAATGGTTTTACATTAGAAGTTTGGTAATGATGGTGATCTAGGGTCTTACGTCTGGCCATCACTGGCTGCCTGTCTTTAATACTTTAGTCTCAATGAATTGAACCTTGTGGCCTTTGAATGTTGACATTTGACCCTCTTTATCCACGACTCCCGCACGTGAGAGTTTGTAATTGAGGTTCCCTCCCCTATGAATCTTACAGAACGCGTTACATGGTATGGTTATTGACTTGCTATGTTTATTGCTTTGCCCGAGAGCATTGTAAACACTTCCTTTCTGTCGATACCTGACTGTGTAAACATATTCTTGAAATCTGATTTCAAGAGAATAGCATTCAAATGCTGTTGCGCTGATGTTATGTACAGCATCCTTGTCTGTCGACTTACTCTTTGAAGTCTAGGGATAAAGTTTATGCCTTGAATTTTCTGATTACGGCTAATTTCCGGCAGCCAGGAAATGTTAATCATTTGATAAGCAATGCTAAGTTTTTTTGGGGCAATCTTAGAAAATATTTTATCTGTTGTTTACTGACACCAGAATGTGAGATGAGTGAAGTACGGCACCTCCAACCCTCCCTGTCTTTTGCTCTCTCCACCCCGTCCTTCTGCCCCTTCCTTCTCTGAAAGGACACGAACAAACAAAAAATAATGTGTAAAAGACTGAGCAAGGGTGGAGTTCTTTTATTTTTAGAGATCCTGGATGTTTTAGCTTTTGTGATACTTTGTGAAAGCACGACATTTTAACATAATATTGAAAATCGACAGTTATCCTGCCGCACTCACTATAAAAGTTGATATTGATTCCAAACGACGACAGTAGAATTTATTCCTGAATTTCGTATACGTTTAGGATATATTTTACTCCATCGCCATCTCCTTTCATCCTACTTTCCCCCACCACCCCTTCCCTCTCTCCACCCCGTCTTTCTTCTCTTCCTCCTACTCTTTACCTCCTCTCTCGCTCTGTTGTTCTCTCGCTCTCTTGTATCTATCTCTCCCGCTCTCTCTCTCTCTGTCTTTCATTGTTTTCATGATATCTCTCCCTCCCTGTATCCCCCCCCTATTGTTTCCCTTGTTTTCTTGCTCATAGAATGACAAGAATGAGTTTCTGTCGTCCCAACTGTTGATGGTGCTACCAACTACAATGTCCCAGTGCAGCGTGGTACCTGCACTTTAGTCAGTTTCTTAGGCAACGAAAATTCCTGGGTGGATCTGCAAGCGGTTGTGTCTCTGTGTACACGAGGTGACAAGATTTTATCCGCTAGGGTCCTCAAACTAGCTGCGAGCTCATTTCCAAACTTTATTTTCCTTCCACAACCTTGGGAAGCTGGACGTCACGCAGTCCGTCATGTCACTATAAAATCTGAAAAATGTAATGTAACCATTGCTGCTCTTTGGAGTGCTTTAACTGTTGTATTTTAGTAACAGTTGTTTGCTCCTGATTTTATTGGTTTGATGTACCATATGCTTCTTGATACGTGGTCTGGCACGATTGTCCTGCTGAGCTCAGTGCGACCGCCCCAGCGAAAGAATTTCTGTCCCAAGAAATTGCGCCAGAAATAAGAAACTCGATCAGCATTGAGCAAGTTGCTAGACTGAATGAAATCTCTCTGTCAGTGCTGAATGGGCTAATAATGTATGGACTCACAAATATGTATTTTTTGACTGTAATGAACAAGAACTGGAAAGAGAGAGAGAGAATAGAAATGGAGGGTGAGGGAGGCTGAGAACGAGTGAGAGAGAATGCTACAAATATTAACAAATATAACCACCCAACTACATATCAGAAATTGTTTATATACCAACACATAAATCGATTTATGGATTATGGAGACGTTGAATTTTTAGATAAATATTGTAACAATATAATTTATTTTTTACCACGAGCGAGGTCTGCCTTATGAAATATAGCCGTAGAGATCGCATCCCTGTTTGCGTTGTTTTAGCATGTCAATTATCGTGGATTGTATATATATATATACTTGTTTTAGTATTCAGTTGCTGTATAGATTGCAGTGAACTGTATATACATGTTATCTGCGGTAAAGATTGCGGCGTTGTATGTAGTGTTTCATTCAACGTCTCAATTGCTAGAAAAAAAAAACAAAAAACCTGGCAGCATTCTACAAAAGTCGTGTGGAGGACTGTGTAACATGTTAGCACATTTAGCATGTCTGTTCTTAACATGATCTGCACCATGATCAGCTGCGAATCCAAAATTTAAAAAAAAAAAGAACAACGTCAGCGATTGGCTGAAAATTTCCACTGCAGATATTACGTTTCTCTGTGCAACTACGTCACCGCTTATACTGGTATATCCTTCCGCCTGTTACGTCACTGGAAAGATGGGGAGCAAGCATGTTGTCAGTTGCTCCAACGATTTCTTGTACTTTTGCCCTGTTTTAGCTGCTGGAGGCTGTACAGTCGGCGTGTTATAAATATATACATATTTTTCAATTAAAGCTGTATAAGCGAAAGTAATGTATAGTGTCCTGGTGATTACATTGCAATGAGGAAATCTTGTATTTTACAACTTTTCGAGACATATCAGACTTTACTTAAGTTTTCTGCAGCTAAAATTAACAATAGTTTTGCCACTGAAGCTGTTTGTTTTGTGATAAAGTCGTTGTGTATTTGTTTCCTTCGGTGATGTAGCCAACTCGTTACATTGTGTCCACCAGCTCTTGCTAAACATAACATCCGTTTCTCGTGGAAAGATTACAGACAGGGGGAATAAATGTATAAAATAATGAATGTAAGTTTGAGGTGAAAAAGAAGTAAACTACGGTGATACCTTCACACTCAAACTGCTCCGGGCTCCAACATTTCGGTCCTTGACCAATATTTTCGAGAGAATCCTGTTTGGGTGCTCGCCCACTTGCTCACAATTCAACCATCGTGCATGAGATGCCACGCATACCCGTCACGCTTCGGGGTGAAACAAAGTGGCAAGCAACACCTCACCAGTTGATTTCGAGCAGTAAACACCTGTCCTGGTGCTATTTCACGATTTCGTGTGTTTTCCTTTAAACATATACATATATACATACACATCCGTATTCTCTACGGTCATGACAGCATCAAGACTCTTTCTAGTGCTAAAAATGAAGGAAGGAGAAAAAGTTATTTTAAAAAAAACTTACTGCCAAGTACGAGAGTGGCATGCGTGTGTCTGAATTAGCCAGACAAGTTGATAATATATAAGTTGGACAATATAAAAACATAAAGAAACCATTGAAAAGCAGCTGATGTAGGAAAGGAGTAAAGTGGGAATAAAGTAGAGGTCTTGTCTAGTTGAAGAAATAGAGTTATATTGGTGTGGATAAGGGAAAAATAGATATCCGGAAACAAATTCTTTTTATTTATTTTATTATCATTATTTTTACATATGACGTACGATAAAATGGGAAAGCTGATAGTCGACTGGTTAGAGCTCTGGGGTCAGAACTGATAGGCGCAGCGGTTCGATACCCGTGTAGCGCAGTAGACTTCCTCCTGTCGACCTAGCTGGTAGAAATAGGTACTTGACTCCTTAGAGGGTTGGGGAGAGGGAGAGGAGATGGGCACCACCCTCACGTAAAGCTGGCCCCGAGAAAAGTGAAGTCTTTCACGACCTTTCCTTTACTATAAAATACTACGAATAATAAAGGGTAGCTAGCTACTGGTGGGCGCCGGAACTAATTAAATCCTTCTTTATTATTCCTCATGGGTTTGACACTCGACAACCTTCCACAAAGGATTGTGTTACTCCACCTTGTTACACCCACACACGAACACGTGCATGTACTCACTAGAGAGAGCAAATATACAACAGCACTAGTCCACACACATCAGATTTAAATAGTTGCAGTTGTAGACATGAGTGAGTGTGATATATAGACACATACACATACATATAACACTAACATAGGCTGGCCAGTCTACCACATTCATGGCTGTGATGTCTTTAAAAGACTAACGTACCTGTTTATCGTATTTAAAGTAGATTTTATCTGTGGAAGCCCATTTTTCTTGCTGTCCCGTAAGAGGATATATTTGACACTTTCTTCAGTCGCTGGTAAAAGGTGATCCTTTTAATGACATGAAGACCAAGATGTGAACAACACACCCCACACGGACCCAAGTTTCCGGTGAATGTAGGGCAAGTCCTGTTTTTTTTTTTTTATGGATTCATGTGTAAACAAGCGGTATTTCTAAAGTAGGGCTCGCCTTTGCTACTTCTTTCCCTATTTTTGTACATCACAGTTTTCTCTTCTTCATTTTTGTCCGATTTTGGGTAGCATGTCGATCATGTCCCTGTTTCTTTTCAGGGCACTAAAATTGCCAGGTTTTTGGATTACCATTGCCTTCTAGTCCATCTTGAGCAGAACCTATCTGCTTAAATTGCATAAATGATTTTCATCGTTGGTGTACATCTCCTTATCCACTGTCAATGTTCTTACGAGTGCCATACTTTCCTGACCCAGAGGCCGCTCTCCCTGCGAGCTACGATATATCTGTCCTTGACCTAATCACAGATGCTGATGATCGCAGGTGATCCACGAGCCTATGACGGTCCCAGGTCTCGGCTGTTGTTTGTTTGTTAACCAGGAATTGTTTGCCTGTTTATCTTACATGTAATTTTTATTTCGTTTGCCGAGCGCTGTTATGTGACCGACTTCTCGAACAGGACCAGCAACGTTAACAGTAAGAAACGGTGTCATTGTGAATACAAATATTTCTCATAATTATTCACATGTTTCGTTTTTAAGACATTTACTATTATGTTTTCCAGCTTTTGAACGTTGGACAAATAAACGTTGCATTTTTGAACACCATAGTGTTTTGTGATTTGTATGCAGCTGCATTTCTTTGTCATATAAAACTCCCTATTTCACTCATTTGCTCTCTCGCTTATGCATGCACACATTCACTGACTCTTACTTGCAGGCACTCACAACACGAACTTGTATACACATCCATGCACACAGTGACCACTGTCGAGCTTTTCAAGTTAAATATCGCTTTCTCACTTTTCAGCACTTTGGATGCGCTGGTGGCAGCATAAAATGACTGATTATTTCTTTTTTCCGTTAAATCTGTCGATTAACACACTTCGAAAGAGAATAGAAACTCTTCCGACTTTTGTCTTTGGTTGGACAAAGGTTATTGTGAAAATATTTCCGTTTCGGTAAGCGAGTGTAAGCAGCTATCAGGAGTGGAAAAGTGATCGTACTTTTTATAAAAAGCGAAAGTTAATTTCTATAACAGCTTTTATTTATATACAACTATGAAAATAAACAGAACAAGTTTTTTTTAATGGTCTTAAACTGTAATCAAGTAATAAAATAGAGAAGGAAATGCTAATTATAATAAAAAGCTCTGAAAAGAAGTTGCGACGGCGATTAAAGGGAATGTAATCGCAAAAGTACTGCCTTGTCCTAGTTACGTCCCTTAGAACTTACTGCTGTTCGTCCTCTGAGTGAGAAACTTCGGGAAAACACCATATTCATTGATCACATACAGAATGCAACCGATTATCTTCTTATCCTGTGGAACAATCGTGGTCATTTTCATTAGTCTACGGCTAGGTTAAAACTGAGTGCCTTTGTCATATGTTGGTGATGTGATTACTCCTCAATAATGCCCCGCACCGCCACCAATACTCAAGCTTTCCTCCCCTTGATTGTTGAATCGTTGCACTCTCTCACACACACACACCTGTACACACACATATACAAGCAAATGAAATAAAAGTTATTTTACCTTTTCAGCGATATAGGTCAGTACTTAAAAGTGTCTCTTCAAGGCAGAGGGGATGTTCAGGGAGGATGACTTCATTTTGAGTCTTTTTGACCAGTTCCTAGCAAAGAAAGAAGACAGAAATAAAAACTTGTTTCTTTTCTCTCTTCTTGTTGGTTTCCTTTTATAAACTTAGATTTTTGCTTTGTGTTCTTTAAAAACACGAGTTCCCTATCAATGCCCAGAGTTACCGAAGTAGAAGAGCTATGTTCAGTCAGGCAAGTATATGACATCGTCAGCTGTAGTCCTCATATCAATGAAAGCACAACATTAATTAATTAATTTTTTCCAAATATACCATATATGATCATTTGATCCAAATTGTCAACTTGTACAGTATTATAGTGTTGCTGTACAATGCTGACCTCTCGACAGCCTATCTTTAGCTCTGCCTGGACCACCGATTGAAGAATCAATCTAAAATTTATTTGTGTGGTGAAAGATATATAACACTTTGCATAAAAATAAAAACTCATTTACACTCACGCTCGCAATTTTCAATAATTTGAGGACAAGCAGGTAAAATCGAGTAATTTTCTTTCTAAAAGCCATAGACGTCTTTTTCCGTACTTTGACAGTTATCATCAAACTCGATGCCAACTTTCGTCTGCTATATGCATCGACACACTTTCCTCTTTTTTTTTTTCCCAGTGATATGCAGGTGTGAGAAAGTACATGGTGGAAAATCTTAAGCAAATCACGTCGTTTACTCAAAGGAGCGGAACTGTGGGGCTGAACGGCTATTTCAAAGGGGCGTTTCTAGGGTGTAAGCAGTCAGGGCTGAAAAACACAGGCTTTATAATTATCCCGATGGCATTAGGACAGTAACAAATACTCTGATTATGCAGGGGACAATAAGGTGCTGAGTTGTGTGATTCGATCAGAGACGTTAATTTAACGTCTCTGACTCGATAGACGAGGAAAATCTCCTCAGTCCGTGTGCCCACCAAATCAGAAGTCACACGTTTGACAAAAGTCGAACAAAGCTGGTAGTCAAAACCAGGAAAACACACAGTTGACCCCAGCAGTTAGGACTTATTACAATGGATAGCATTTTATTATTATTGCTTTACACCACGATAAGACGTATATATAGTGGGATAAATTTTCGAAACTGTAAGGACCGAGGGTGGACATATAGTGGGTCAAAGTTTAACGGCAGCTTATAGTCGGGGGCGTGCTCAGAGCCAGGACTATTCGAAACGTAGATTTTTCCCCACTGTATGCGATGTACAGCGGCCCTTTACAATGAGTGTTGTATAGGCAGTATCACGTACGTACGTTGAATGGTATAAGTACATGGGTGATGATTAAAGTCACGCACTCTGACGAAGGATTTATGTGATCAGCTTTACACTTTTCAAGATCGGGTAGCAATAGCTAGTGCACCTCCTGAAGTTATGCGTGGAAAGTAGACTTGAGCAGCCTGGGTTGGTTATACCACATACTTGTATACACATCATGGTTGTACACTTTTAACCACCATGCACCACCACCCTAAAATATAATTGCACTGTAACAGAGAATAAGCAAGAAAGGGAAATTAAAAGGAATAGTTTGAATTAAGTAAACTTTTCCCTATCGTCCTCCTATTACGAGTATGTTCGTATGAAACTATATGAGATTTTAAAATCATAGCATGTTTCCATCTTCGTCCTAGAAATTTCGAGAGACTACTCTTTGACTTTCGTCGTCTGCATTTGAGCATCTCCACGTTACTAACTCCCGACGTACCTGATTGGCTGAAGCTGTCACATGACAAAAAGCTGGGCAGACGCCATTTTCAAGGCAGTGTCCATATTGTTGTTGCGACAGGTGGGCAGGGCAAATTTTCCAACAGGTACTTGCTTTGGCAGCTCAAGATGGACGACGTGGACGGCAGGAAAAAGCTCGTGCCTAGACTCTGCCACATCGTGCGGTGGTCAGATTTTGTGGGCTATGGCTTTAATTTGCACGCCGAAAAAGGCAAAGCAGGCCAGTTTATCGGCAAAGTTGACGAGGGGTCGCCAGCAGAGGCGGCGGGATTGAAACAGGGTGACCGCATCGTCGAGGTAAATGGTGTCAACATCGGAAACGAAAATCATCAGCAGGTCGTGGGAAGAATCAAAGCTGGAGGTGATGAAACCACACTGCTTGTTGTGGATCAAGAGACTGATCAGTACTACAAGGAGCAGAAAATAGTGGTTCGGGAGGATCTCGATGAAGTTCTGCGTTTGACTGCTCTTCGTGACATAAATGACACACCAGGTAGGTAAACCTAGCAGCTAAAGAAAAGACAAGAAATATTTACTTTTAAAACTTAGACACATTTATTTTCTGTCCTCCCTACCAATCGGTTAATGTTCATTTTATAGAATTTAGGCTGCTTGGTGACAATATTATCAAGAAACATGTAGATGGGAGATATAGTGTCGGGTAAGGCCAGGTGGCTTCTGCTCCCTACTCGTAGATATAAAATCACATGCAGTGACATGTTTAAGTGTTATACGTGTATAGTCACCCCTCCCAGTATTGTCTAGCGACGTCTTTGGATTAATAAGCAGACATATAACTCATACAATGAATAGAGAAATCACAGCCATTTCACTTGTTACGATGAGATAGTGTTTTGCGATTAATAGTCAAAACTCAGAAACTTAACAGCTAAACAATAAATCGTACCAATTTTTTTAAACTTGGATATCACTTTTATATCTTCCAAAGTAGTCAAGTCATATATGCTACATTCTTAAGACATTGTGATAGAAAGAACTTGCTTAATACTAATAGCATGTTGGGGAAAAGCAGTAAGATATAGTGTAGCTTAACTTTGTTTTCAAGTTACAAACCTGGCTTTTTGCAAGCATTGTTATAGTTGTTACTCTTAGTCCACAGGGTATTGTAAATCAGAATGGTCACACGGACGGATGAGGATTTGGTTTAACATTATGAAAAGCGTTTCAGATTTGCATTTTAAATAAAACTCAAATCAAATGCTTAAGAGCTACAAATGTTTAAAGATTAGTAGATGGTGTTGGCATTTTCAAGAGTAATATTTATGGTATTTTATTCTGTATTGTATTTGTACTTTCTATCCTGAGGGGGGGTGGACTGTTAATAAGCAGTTTGTGGAATCAAGACAGCACTTTTAAGTTCAGTACTTACGTTTGTATTACTTATATGCTAAACTGTGCTATGAAATAGTTCTTTTTTTATCATTGAGCTCATATATGTGTGATACCACAAATAGAGAAGTGTTTGACATGAGTGAGAAATAACATTTACTCCCATGACACAAAGTGTGCTTAAGAGAGTGTGTATTTGGTGGGTGTATTTGTAGGTGGGTGTGGAGTAGGTCAGTAGGTGTGTCATAAATGTGTACAGATATGTACATATAGTCTATGAATAGAATGCCCACTTTATGCTATCAGGAGACATGAGCTGGTAGATCTGTATACACAGACCAGTTTAATCAAGGGCTGCAGGTAATAGGTCAGCAGTTTAAAGTGTGATTTGCTTATGACACTAACCATGGATTTTAAATAAGATGGTGTAGGAATTAAATATTTTTCTGTAATAAAGTATTATAATATGGCTACTGGCAACATTAAACATAAATGCTTGGTCTGATTATCTTTTTTGTTTTTAGTGTACTAGGATTGTAAATCATTGTGAGAGCAAGTTATTAGAGAGTAACATTTCCACCGCGTGAGAGTTGCTAAATAAGCATCCAAGTTGTTATGTGGCCACTATATGGCTATTGGGTGTAAACTGTTTAGCTTCCTTCTTATCAGTTCAAACAGAAAATACACTGTTTGTTTAAGCAAAATGTGCTACTATACTCTTTGACTCATCTGTCATATTATTATAAACTTACAGAAGGGTGGAAAGATTGTTCAAAGATATATAACAACATTAGTCCCTATGAAAGATGGGCTTATATTATCGTTTACTCTGCAAGCTTTTCATTTTATCTATGAGTGAAAATATATTCTAATACATTTTCATCTGTTAACAACCAGATATTAGGTGTACATTAGACTGATCAGTTCTAAGCTGTGTACTAAAAGTCATGTAATGAATGAAATGGCATGCCCTTATGGTCATTAGTATACATGACTGGTCATTGTTTTCAAAATCAAGTATGAGATGGCCAATGTGAATACAACACAAGTTAAATTTTCAAATGGTTGGGATATGGTTAATTCAGTTTATTCAAACAGCTGTTGACACCTATAGACTGTTGGTTAATGAAAATGCCTTAAATTATTTGCTGAGTAATAGCATAACTTTTTTCACTTCTGGTCTTTTACTAAAGTCCATATTTCTTTTCAAGCTACACATATGCTTTTATAAAAATGTCTCAGCTAATGTTATCCTTTACACATACATAACACTTGACAGTTTATAATTATTTATGATGAAATCTGAATTAAGCATTGAGAATTAGTACTGAAGCATCTTTTAATGCTGCCATCCCTATTCATAGTATTCTTATCTATTCTTGGTAGTGGTGGGATTTTTTTTTTTTTTTTAATGTTGTCAAACTTTTGAGGAATATGTAGTTTAAAGTAGAAATGGTGGTAAGAGTAGGAAATACATCTGATTTAACTGATCAAAATAGTTATAATATAGTAGTTACCTGTGTTTTCCAAACACCACTTTAGATATACAAGTACATAAGAGAGAGGCAGGGAGAGAGTGAAAGAGAAATGACCAGCTCATCATTCCCTGTCAGCCTCAGGGAACGAAAATTTCACATACCTTCCCGCCCACCTAATCCACCCTGTCTGTAGCCCAAAGAGGTTTCTCCTAGACAGCTTGCCTCAAGTCAAAACCCAATGCTCATCCTTTTCTGATAGCAAGGGCTTGCCCTCCTATTATCAAACATGCCTCTGTGTAGCTGTCTAATGAACATCAGCAACACAACTATTACCTCACCCCCTTGACCCTCCAGAGTAGCAGCTGATTGGCTGAGGCTTGAAACTGAGCACTTTTGATGGTTTGCAAGGCTAGCTTAGGGTGACACCTTCTCCTGGATTTCCTTGTGATCGGTGAAGAAGAGAAAGAGCGCTATCATCAGTAGCATTATTACCTCAAGAAATTAGTGTGGACAACCACATTGTAGAGCTTAACTAGCAAGCATAAGTAGCTCTCTGTAACGTTTTTGGAGGCAGAAAGAAATAAAGCAGAACTGTTGACCTCAGTAATCAGGAGCTAATGGGTAAGGATTTAATCTCTTTTACTGATTTAGCTTATTTATTGATTCAGTTATTCATGGTGTTGACAATATTAGTTTCCAATAATGCTTTAGACAAAGGTGTGTGTGGCAAAGATGTATAATGCTAAAGTTATTGGCTACTTGTGGCATGTGTAAAATCATTTTTTAGTCCATAATGCTATCATTGCTTTGGGTCATTTTTGCAGTGGCACTATCTCATGAGGAAGTAAATAAATCCTATATTATTGTATAATTCTTGGAAATGTGGAATATGAACATTTGCTTACATTTAGAATTGTAGAAATATTTTGGTTCATTTTATTTCTTTTTAAGCTCTACTAAGTTATTGTTTAATTAGTACAGTGGCTTTTCCTAGAATGTTCTGGATCAGCACTGGTTTCATGTAGGGATGTACTTAACAGGAAATCTTTTATGGCTTGGATTTTCACTAGGCTGTAGACTTAAACAGTAACTTGTTACTTACCAAGGAAAGATTTTAAGAAAAGTATTTCATGCAGTTCACAAATGTTAATAAAAACAACTACGTTTGAGCAAAATCATTATAACCATAAAATGAGCTACTAAACTATTCAAAAATTTCTGTAGTTTTTACACCTTCACTTTTATTATCTGTTATTGTTATATGATTTTATTAATTATTTTAGGCAGCCCTTTTGGAAAAATTTGTATGATTAGCTTCTGCATCTTGTTATAAATTTCTCTTTCACTTGAAGGTAAATCAGTTTCTTTTGACTATGGAAATCGTACCACTCTGCCATGTAGCATGTGGTTTCTTCTCATGCCAGTCCATTACGTGATTGTTTCTCTTTCCTCTTTATCAGTTTACACCAGATTGCTTGTTCTCTTAATCTTTACCGACTCATCTATTTTTCTTCCTTCTTGTCAGTCTGCCAAAATCTTCCATTTATTCAGTTTTTCATATCTTTAGAAGATAAGCTGTTATTTTCTGTGGATTTTTTTAAATATTTTTTTTATTTAGTTTAGTTTATATGGTATTACATCTGATCTGAAACATTTTTTTCCCTAAATGTGTTTTCCCACATCTGCACACTGATCCAAAAACCTAAATGCCCAGAAAGATGGAGACATATTTTTTTTTAGAACAGTGGATGTTGTTTGCCTACTATCAATATTTTGAAAAGCATTGTAGATGCTGGGAAGGAGGAGGAGGGCAGTAGTGAACTGAATGGAATTTGAGAAACAGCACTTTAAGTGCATTTATCCTGCATGCATGACCAGCTGTCATCTCTGAAAACATCCTCAGTTTGGCCATCTCAAATACACTTGGCCTCATGCTGTTGTTTGTCCTGGCACTTCACATTGTCTTTCTTGTTGTCCAGAGTAAACGGCTGCACGATGAGAGTGATGTGCAAATTCTGGCAGACGCTTGGTTCTTTGCAGAGTTCCTCTCATTTGTGGACTTTGGTATGATGTCTGAATGCCAGAAAGGTGTGGGAGAGATGAAGAGAGCTTTTCTTGACTGAAGGTGATTACAAACCAAGTTGTCCAGTATTCAAAGAATGGCCTCCCAGTTTCTTTTCTTTTATGAGAGGCATTAATGCAAATAATTGACAAGTATGTCAGCAAGATAATATATGATATATAACTGATATATCAGTTTTGGCTTTGCTTGTTTTTCTCGGCAGTAAGGGTCATGTTGGGAGAAAATAATAAATTTCCAAAATAATGTCTGCAAACAAGGGACACAAAGACGTACACATCTACACATGCAGTCAATCATGTGGTTAGATATTAAAAATGCACTTTGTATCATACAAACATTCATCAATATCATGTTAGTATCACATAAGGGTGGAAGGAGCATAGTCATGGAGGATAACTTTTAATGTTTTGTTGGAAAGTTTTCCATAGTTTTAAAAAAGGGTTATCAGCAAAACTTTTGTCATAATAATGTGCTACAGTGGGAATTTGGTCACCACTAGTTGCCTTTAGAGTGTTTCTAAATGAATGGTCAACATGTAAATACACAAGTTTTGTGACATTTCCCTTTTCATTTTCGTCTTATTTGAGCATGTGTGCTCCCCTCCCTAATCTAACCAGACAGGCATACCTCAGTGTACCCTGCCCACAATCCTCTTATTTCTATTTAGCTGTTGTTTGTTCTCTGTCTTATGTGACCATGTCAGTTTCATGCTAATTTGCTGTTTTGGGGCCAGCTAGTGGTTAGATGACTAGGGACTGCTTTATCAGTGTGTGTGATTGCATGCATGCATGTAGTATGCATATACATTTATGATGGCTGAATGCAGGTAAAATGCTGCATGCAGTCAAGTAATCTATGGCAATACTATATCAGTAGAATAACCCACACACTTTTCCTACCCCTTTTCAACTCAGTCTTTCATGCCTCACAAAAGTATTTAATTTCTCAGTTTGCTTTGCTATATATATATTACTCTAAATGTTTGATGGATTATGCATTGCACAAATTTGAAATTCTTAAAAATATTTTGCTCTAGATATGCTTGCCATAAAAGACGAGGTGTAAACCTTTCAGAAAAATTGTCAAGCCCTTAAGGACAATCATTTTGTTGTAATCTGTGGCATAAATTGGCAACTTTCCCACAGGTTCTTTCTCTGGTCTCTGTTAAGCAGGTGCACACATGCATATGCATATTATGAGGCATTGACAGCTTTTGTGCAGTCTCTCTATTTTTCACTCAGGGCGGTCCAATGACGCCATGGTTAGTGCATGTGACCAATAAAGTGAAGTTAGGGTGTCTTGGGTTCAGCTCTCATCTTGGGCACATTGTTCTTTCTCTGCATATGGCAGATGTTTACAGGGCTGACTGCCTTGCTATGATATAGCCTTAGTTGCTGGCTCAGTGTAAAATACCAACCCTCCCCCCTCTTTTCACTCCCCTTGTCCCGCATTTGCTTTTAGCTAATCATGTTTGAATGTTGGTGTTATGATGGTAAAATGGAGGGAATCACCACTCATTATATCTTAGTGAGCGACAAGTCATTCATTCAGTGACCGCATTTTACACCCCCAAAACTTAAAAAGTAGTGTTTTAACTCTAGTACCATGTTTTTGATAACGCCTACTTCAGTATCCAGCAGAGAGATTTGTGAAAAGGAAGTCTCAGATAAAGGGTGTCCAACAAAAGCACAAGTACAGTTTTGCAAGAAGACAATATGGAATGGGTGTGTTGTGGTACTTCATGACCTACAGAATTAAGGTTTCAAGGCGTTGCAATGTGTACTAAAAGAATGTTTTACTCTCTGCATGAAAGACATTAATTTTCATTAATAACTCATTATTTCATTTATAAACAGTTGGTCTGTTTATGAACTTGCTCTCACCTTAGTACAGCAGTGGATAATTTTGTTGCATTTTCTGTAGAACCTAGTTTTATCTTCCTTTGGAAGTTCCTATGTATTAATGGTTTTCCAGAAAGGTCATCTTGATGTGAACTTTAACCTTTAGGAATGCCTGCACCCCTGCCAGAAGGAGAAATATAAGAAGCCATTTTAAACTTGTATTAAAGATGATAAATTACTCTGGTATCAAAATGATGCATGTGTAGTTTAATAAAGCATACACAGCCACACACACTTGTGAATGACATACTTGTCGTGTTTGAAATTTCAAAAAACAATTGGTATGAATGTTCAGGAAGACCAGATGTTCCTGTAAGCCATCATTTTTCAGTTTTGCTTTCTCTTATTTTTTTCTAGAACTATTTTCTGTAATACTTATAAGATATGTACTTTTTGTCTTTGTAACCTTCTCCAGAGCAAGAAACTAACACCAGAAGTGAATACAACAGAGAATCCGTTGCTGGTTCTAATGGAGATGCCCTTGCTGATTACTCATTGCCAGATGAGAGTTTAAAGCACCAGCCAAGACTCTGCAACCTCTGCAAATGGCCTGACTTTGATGGTTATGGGTTCAACCTCCATGCTGAGAAAGACAAGCCTGGGCAGTACATCGGCAGTATTGACCCCAACTCTCCAGCAGAGACTGGTGGGCTGAGGGAGAATGACCGCATCATCGAAGTAAATGGTGAGAACATCGAGAGCCTGGCACACTCTGCAGTCATTCAGAAGATAAAGGCTGGAGGAGATAAGACCAGCATGCTGGTGGCTGACCAAGAGACCGACAAGTTTTACAAAAATAGGGGACAAAGAATCTCCAGCTCTATGCCCAATGTGCGGGTCTACACTACGCCGCCACGATCATCGGGTGAGTGTTGTGTTTCTTTTAACTTATGAACATTGTGTATTACTGAAACTAAAAAATATTTCTTTCATTTTTCTATGTGTATGGTTTTGTTTTGGATCTGTCGTTCCTTGCAGGACAAATGATGAAGAAAAGCTGGGGGATTTTGTGCATAGCTGTGTCAGCTGGATGTGTAGCATACTTGTTTTTGCATGGTTACCTGGTCTGCATTTATGTGATTTTTTTTTTTCAGCTGGCCTGTTGGTAATTCATATTTTCCTGCTTCAAAATATATTTTGTTATGGTTTAGCTTTTGTTAAAAATTTAACAGTTAAACCATTTTACTATGATTGACCTGAACCTATGCTAAAACCACCAGTACAACATGACACTTGGTATTCAGATGTGATTTTGGACCCACAATGGTCCAAAGATAGGGGGGTATTGGAGAATTCTGCAGCTGAGGAAGGCACTACAGAGGTCCAAGAAGACATTGTCATAGCAGAGACTTCTCTGCCAGAAGCAAGGATTTCATTAGAGGGTAATTGTAGCAATTTTGTGCTTTCTCAAGGTAACACTGCTCAGACAGCACGGCCGTCTGAACATCAACATGCTTAAGTAAAATGGGAGAGAATAAGGCAAACTTGTTTTTCCATGCAGTGCAGCTTACAGAGACAATAAATTGTTGCATAACGTTTGCATTTACCTGGATATGCATGCATGTTCGTGTTCATGCACCTGCTGTACATGCACAGGGTTGTCCATTCCTGTGCACACATGCACAGACATTAGAATAGCAGGTAAGTTACTGTATTTGTGAAGTGCTTCTTTTTATCAACTCTTATTGCATGATTTATTTTTTGTAACTGTCCAGTATACATCTACAGGCTTCATACAGTATTCAAAACTGTTTGTATGTGTGGAATGTTGTGAAGCACATTGGATGCTAAGTGCTTGGAGTATGAAGACAGGAATTTTTATTTACTTTGAGAAGCGTGTCATTGTTTTGGTGGATTTCAAATGATAACTGGATACTAAGAGACTGTGGACAACTGTACTTTATAATGGTGTGTCTGTCTAGATAGAGCACAGCACTGGATGAAATGCAAACTCTAACAGTTCACAAGTAAATTCTTGTCATGAGAATGTACTTTATAATGGTGTATCTGTCTAGATAGAGCACAGCACTGGATGAAATGCAAACTCTAACAGTTCACAAGTTAATGCTTGTCATGAGAATGTGTTCACACACCCAAGATTCATTGTTCATTTCTTAACTCCTCAGGTGTGGCATTTGATTCGGGTAGCAATAATGATAGTTGCTATCTTTTATTAATATCTTGAGAAAAGTGAACTTATTCAAGTTTTAGGATGGTGAAAATGTATGTAAACATGTGTTTGTGATATTTACATTTGGCAACAGTTTGTAGAAATTTTCTGGATATAAGAGCCTTAAGAAATGAAGACAAATGTCAGAGTATCTTTGAGGACTTAACACCTTTATCATCTAATCCAAAAAGCAATAAGCTATTGAGGTTGGTTTTTTTTTCTGAAAACCCCATCCACGCCTTGTTTCAGTTGTTTAAACTGTTGTGTTGGATAGCAAAATACACAGTGCTAGCTTTGTCTTACTGTATGTTTTACATATTCATGGACATAAACATTTGTTTACTTTCACGTTGGGTTTGGGCAATACCATGGCCTTAATCATATGTTCTGTCCCCTGTCTCTGCATGCAGACAGTTCCATCCAAGTTGGGTTTTGGAGCATATATATATATTGCAGAAAATATTGCTTCAGTAAACTGTTTGCTATAGATTTGCTCTTCTTGCTGATTTTTAGAGCTATTGTTTTTCCTTATTTACAACGTACATTTGTACATAAGATATAGAGACCAAACTTCCTTCTAATTCTTTTCTGTGGCATTTTAGCAGCTATTAGGAACTATGTTGACATTTATAAGGGAATAAAAGTGCCACATCATCAGTCATACACACAACTATAAGAAATTGGAAATTAAGAAGAACATGTTTCTTCATAATTGTAATTTCTAGAGAGGTGTTTATATTCAGAACACATTTGTTGAGAGAAAATCACATATTGCTTTTCAAAGCAAGGTTAATTCATCATTTGTATGAATTAAATATCAAATTGGATGGCACACACTCATTTGGGGCCAGTCATTTTACCCCAAGACCATATGCCCCACGTGAGTCAGATTATTCCAGGCCCATAAGATAGGTCTGCCTCTCATAAAATGAATAAAGTGGATAAATAACATCTTTCTCTCCTCAAGCCAATGCTTTTCTATCAGATTAAATACATGTCTGTAATTCAGTGGCTCAGTCATTCTCCTAAGTTTTCATGACACTTGAAATTTGTTATTAGTAGTAGCTAATATATTAATGTATAGCAGTGATGTCAGTTTTGGCTTTACAAGTAACAGATCAAGTTTTTTTTTTACCGTATAAAAGGATATGTTGTAAAATGCTTATCAGATACTAGTTTTTTTTTTTTCTTATCTAAGCTTTTATGGCAGTCAAAATTTGTAATTAGTAGCTATATGTTGATGTCAGGGTTAGGGTTAGCATTGGTGATGTCAGCTTTGGCTTTGCAAGTAACACATCTGGGGTTTTCATGCTGTTTAGAAGATATTGTAAAATGCTTGTCAGATAAAAGCTTTATTCTTGACTGCTTTTGATGGTTTAGTGTCAGAGTTCTGATATATTAGTGCCATACCTCAGTGTTATAATAGCATGTCTATCCAACTGCTTCCTCTTCCTAGAGTTAAATGTCATTACTTCTTACCCTTTCCCAACTTCCACATTTTGAACTGAAAATACATTTGATTCATTTTCAAGTGGCATGTATATAGTAGATAACAATATTTCTCAGAACCAGAAAGAGTGGCTGAGCACAAGAAGTGGAACCTGCTCAAGAACCAGAGAGAAATGGTAAAATAGTCTGACCAACAGCTAACCTTTAAATTTTAATGCAACCGTCTGTTTATTATTATTTTTTATATCGGCTTTTCTTTACATTTTTGCTATTATTTTCGTGTGGTTTGGTTTTCATATATTTATTCTGTTTAAAACATTTTGATGACTTTTTTGTTGATTATAACATTTTTTCTTTTGTGGGATTTATAAGTTGTGCATCCATACGTTTGTCACGTATGGAGAAATATATAGTAAATACATCCACATACACACTTACATATTTGTGGATGTTCAATTTTTTCCTGACAAATTTAAACTACATGGTAGATGACACTATTTCTCAGAAACAGCGAGAGTGCCTGAACCTGCACAGCAAGAGGAGTCTGCACATGAACCTGAAGAAAATGGTATAAAACAACAACAAAGCTGCACTAAATATGTGTAATGTACCTGTCTTGCACCCTTGTATACAGCTGATGCAGCACCTGCTATTCAATGTGTGCATCAAAATACAGTCGTTGCATTTTAATTATCATATTCATGAGTTTTTGTTGAACTAAAAACTAAAGCAAAGGCAGCCGTTCAAAATGCTTGGTTATTTTAACGAAGGTCTAAACACTATCTGTTTACTTAACACAGATTCGAAGAAATAACTTCATTTCTAAAGTGTCAAAGAAAAGAATAAGTCATTGTTAGATTTCTCTGTGATTCGCCCCTTTTTAAGTTTTCAAGCTCTGATACATTGTGTTATCATTTCTGATGAACAGTTTGCTATTGGCATTAAGATTTAGTTGCAGAAATGTTTGATCTGGTTTAATTCTCTACTTCACTTAATGTGAAAGTATTTTCTTTTAAATCTGAAAAAGGACATCAGAATTTTAATACCAGGAACAAAACAGCTGAATGTGCTCCATGCAGTTTATTGTGTAGTTGCTTTATTTGTTTCAGCATGCCAATATTTGCATGTCTTACTGCAGAGTTGGGGCTGTGTATTGCAACATTTGCTTTTCCTTCTGTTTCTTATCTTATCATTATTACTACTATCATTATTCATGAGTAGGGAAGAGGGCTAGGAAGAACCTAAAACTTCTTTGTTGTAGTGACACAAAACATGTTGGGTATGATATGTGAACATAAATCTGCATTAGAAGTATTCTCAGTTACTAGCAAGTTAAGCAGTTTCTGTAGGTGGGGTCCTACATTTGTCCATGTATTTGAGAAATACCTTTTTAAAAACAAAAAATAGTCACGGATCAGAAGGTTTAAATGTGATACCTAAGTTCAGCGAAGACAAGAAATATGATTTTGATTGCAACTGACAGCCTGAATTATACAAAATGTCTGAAGATGCACTGCTGCGAACAAAGAGAGGTTATTTTAGAAGCCTAATTTGATGCTGCTGTAGTGTACAGCAAGCAGCCATTGTTTTGTGCTGATAAAGAAAACTAAGCCATTCACTAAGACTTTTCACTGAGAACTATTTGAGGGGTGGTGGCATGTCTTTTCTTATTTCTTTTGAGTTTTCCTTTAGAAAAAAAATAAAAGCACATATCAACATATAAAACACATAATTTATCAGCTCATTTTCACTAGAATTTCTTTCCTAATTTTTTTTCATTATTTCCTCGCTACCTTGTTCATGGGAAAAACTTAATACATTTATCTGTAAAGCATACATACTTATTTAAGATTGATGGTGTATGAACAAAAACTTGGAAAAAAACTCACATATCCATTTCATGCATGTGCAAAGGAAACCAGCCTTCATATTACTTGCAAAAGGAATGTTCAGATGACAATGGCCAGGGGTGTCTTTTCATATCTGAGTCTCATCGGCTTACAGGTGTTTTACTTGCTTTTGTTCGGCTTTGGGTAAATAAATGCTGCGGAATGTCCTAAAGCTGAATATATGATCAGTGCAGTCCCCCACAAGCTTTTTGCAGGGTCTTGATATAAAGTCCTTGTCCATCATCAGTATTGTTGAATTATTTTATCCAGGTATTATGCAGCCTTTCAGAGTTATTTTCCCTTCCATGCTTGAAAGTATTTTTACGTGCATGTTGAAATATTCAGGCATGCGTGCTTTACATTCCTGCATGAATCGTTTTATTATTATGAGGGGCCAACAACATGGCGCTTGATAACCAGATCTGAATGTTGCATCATGCTACTGATGACTGAAATTGATTATTACTAAAGTTCAAGAATGCCCTCTACTGATAATGTAAATATCTGTTTGGATAATAACTAATGGGAGGATATTTTAAGATTCTTAGATGGCACAGAATGCCAGTTCCATTAAGTTTTGGCTATGGTATGCAAAAGAAATCACACCTTCATACCAAATTTTCTGGAGAATAAAGGATTGAGAAGTAACTTTGCAAGAAGTCAATGCATGTGTGTGTGTGTATATAGATTTTGAACACTCTCTGATGGCTCCTGCTGCTTTCTTTTGTGACCTAAGAGCATGCCATTGGCAGCAATAGTGTAATATTTTTAGACTTTTTTTTGGCTGTTTTGTTTATTTCTTAAGACTATTGGTTGCGTACAAAATCCTCATTTTCTGCATGTTGCCTGGTGACCAATTGAAGGTACAGAAGAGGTGGGGGCCTTGAATGAGGTTGCTGGGCATGCAGTAGCAGAGACCCATGAAACTGTGGTGACAGCAGATGAGGCCCCAGTGGACCTCAATGCTTATGAGGAAGTCACGATCACAAGGTCAAGCCCTCCACCCACAGATGCCCTAGACGGTAAAAGCCACAGATGCTTTCCTGACACAAATTTTTTAAACTTTTAGCTTCCAGATTTCTTTTAGTTTATCTGGACTTGATCTTTTTGTTCCTGAGTATTGCTGGCGCATGGCAAAAAGGCTTTTCTGTTGTCTCAACTCTTACATAGAAGTCTTTATAGGAGTCAGCCCAATAGCATCATTTTGACATTGGTTGCCATTGGCGACTTCATAAAGTTTTGCTTTTTGCTTAAATTGCTACACTTTTTGTTTTAGAATTTTGCTTGATCATATGCTTTTTTATTTACTTTTTCACATTTTTCATTAGCATTTGATGTTGATTGCTCTTCTCACACAGATTATTGATTTCTAGTTACTTTTATGTCATTTTCGTCTGCATATAATGTTTGCAGTTTTTTCTAATTATAATTTTTGAAGAGCTGCAGCTGGTGCTTTTTGGAGGGGAGGGGGAGTGTCTTTTATTGTACTAGCAAAACATCTACCCGCTACTATTAAGATTTTCTTTTTACATTTTGCATTTTAAAAATGTAATTTCACCTTTTCCCCTTTTCTTGCCTGCACGCACTGTAAGAATTCTTTTCTTTCTTGATATAATTTTTCCTGGTATTTTTTTTTTAAGCTTTACTGAAATGGCAGTGTTTGCTTTCTGGTAGTTTTTCTCTTCAATAAATACTTAACACCGTTTGGGTCACCTTCAGTGCAAGCAGCATAAGGAAAAAATCTTGCACATGATCACAAGCACTCCTTTACTGATTAACTATCATCCTGCTTCTGTGAATTTCTTCTGGCAGTGCACAATAATTTGTGCTAACTTTTGAGTTTAGGGAAGTTCCTTCTATCAGAAACAGATTAGTGAAGAGCATTTAGCTGTCAGGCTTAAAGGTCTGGTGGGGTGCAGATTTTTCCCTGGTGACTGGGTAAAGCTTGGTGCAAGATGCTACATGTACTTCCCAAATGAAAGAGGTTGGCAACACAGACCTCAGGATTGCATGTGGATATGCTCATGTTGTGAAAGCCTTGAACAGTGGAAGACCTGGGACAGTATGTATGTACAAATGTACATCACGGTTTTGATCTCTTTCAATACAAGGTGATGTTCATAACTGTTTATCTCAAAAACAAAAGGTGAGTATTTACCCAGATTTGGGGAAATAGTATCTTGAACTGGGCTCTACCATTAGAAAAAAGTTTGCACCCAACTAGACCTTTAAGTGTGGGAGCTAGTTGATTAGCTCCAGTGATGTATAATGTGTCTTTCTGTGATGACTTTATGTTGTATTAGTTATTGCAAGTAGTCAATGATTTATGCATTATCTTGATATGATTCTGTCTTGTGTCAAATTGAAATGACATGTTGTGGTGGTGATGGATAGTTATTTTTATGTTGATAACAGAAATATCACAAACTACTGTTCGTCATATTTAATTAAGTTTTAGACCCTAGAGTGTACTATGTTATAAATATTTTCCATTCTTCTCCATGTCACTTTTTCCTTCATTAGCTCTGTGGGAAGTGAACAACAGGGGTAGATAATTTTTATGAAGTTTTTTTCAGGCTTATTAACTTCCAGATTATTCTACCAATTTTTGTATGCCTGAATAATCCCTTATTACTCATATTTATAATGGCTTCTTTTTATCTTTTAAGTGTTTGGTTAAATGTTTGTGAAATAGCAAAACATTTTTGTTTCTAAATTTAAGTATTGTCTGCTAATAAGGTTAAGACAAAGAAAACTCTAAGTTGCATGTTAATTGACATGAGATTGCTGTTTGTATGGTGATTGTGATGCGTCACTAAAAATATTTTTTTTGGCTTCATTTGATTTTCATTTGACACCACTTTTCTAGATTTTGTGTGATTTGTAGGGTGGGGGTGTAACAAGCTATATAAACATTATTTATTGCATTTCAAACTTTAACACTAATAACATTATCAACTGGTTTATTATGTCACAGAACTGTTGATTTACATGCTTTGGCATTACTTGTTTTTCTACAGGATCAGCCTGTTGTTGATTAGCTTGAGTGTTGTTTAGATTGTGTTATTCTAGACCATCATTATTCGTGGTGTAGATGATAAACCGGACTGTGCAATGTGCTGCATAAGTATAGGTCAGAGTTCATCCTGATACTGGCCCGTCTTGCGCTGTTTCCTCCACTGGCAGTTGGAGGACTTGCTGCACGTGCAGCCACGTGACGGTGACGCTGAGCTGTGTTGCAGTCATTTCATTCCCCTTTCCGCCCAAGTGAAAAGTTGTGTAATATGGCTAATGATTCTAACCGCGTGAATGAACACTAGTCAGTGTTGGCGAGCATTCTTTTCTTCTTCATATTATCAGTTTTTGTGTTTTTGTGGACATTGTGCATGGAAAAGAAATGTTTAGTAATACCTGCAGAGGCCTGTGGTCTTTGTGCCACTGTATTCCCACCGTTTCTCTTGGCACTTTGTAATCTTCACCGATCCTGTGTGGTCGTTTGATGTGTACATCTGTACGGTCTTGTGGCAGTTTATAGGGCAGTTTATATGCTTTTAATGGGCAGCCCGTGTATTTCTGTGAAAAACCGCTTGACGTAGTAAAGAGTTCGAGACTTACCGAGGGAGATGAGAAAGAGTGTTTGTTTCGGGTTTAAAAAAAAAATTCAATGAGCACTTGAATTAGCACAGTGTTGCCATTGTTTCCTGATCTATAATGCTTGAAGTCTCATACTTCTGGCAAGAATATGTACAAAGAGGTCTTTTTATTCAGGTAAATGAGTCGATTATTTCATTTTACTGTACTTGTATCCACAATCTCCCCTTTTGTATGTGTGTGTGTGAGAAAGAAAGAAATGGCCATCACTGTGCCAGTCATGCGACAGCTTTTCCATCTCATCCGGCTTTTTTTTTTTTTTTTAGTTCTTGTTTATATTCACTTAAATTTACACAAGAGTGTTGTGTGTAGTGGAGTAACGGCTTCTTGGATAAGCAGAGGTCATCTTTTGATTGAAAAAACCTCATCTTAACTCTCACATTCGTGCTTGACTTTCGCCACGGGGAGCTTCTGATTAGATAGGTTGCTAGCTGCCGTTCATCGTCATCTGTACGTTCATTGCGCCTCACCGTTGTTTGTTTTTGTTTTTTGGGGTGGTTTTTTTTTTAAGTCTCCACGGGGTCCGTCAACCTAACCCAGAAGTGCATGTTAAGGGCTAGTGAGAGGAGAGGAAGGGGAGAAGGCCGCTGTCCACTGCTGGGGCGGTTGTCAGCGAAAAAATCTCATTCTTGGAATCACATTCGAGATTTAGGTTGTAAGGTTTTTCTGTAGTGCATTCGATTTAACCACTTTAAGGGGAAACCAGTATTTGTGGGCCTTACTGTCTGGAATTGATGGGAGCGTACTTTAATATTTTGTTGATAGCAGGAAGATTTACAGAAGGTCCAACTTTCACCAACATGCGTTTGTGGTCTTGTACGGAGCTCCTTTCTCTCGCCTCCAAAAGTTAGTGGCTCCCTTCTTCTGCTTGCAGTCCACACGTTTGAAACATTTCCCCATTTTTATGTCAAAATGCAGTCAAAGCTGTATTTTAATCTTGCATTTATGGAGTCAGGCAGACAACAACATTTTAAGCCGAGTAGTGGCATGCGTTTGCTGCAGGGTGACCCTAGTGCTTGCGTCGTCAGCTGCTCGTCCTGATGTCCACTTTCCCTGGTGACATGCCAGCCGACTGGACTACGCCTGGTACAACAGATACTTTGTGGACTGTGCCAAGGAACATACGCCACGTGTACAACGCCTTCCTTGACATGTTGCCAGGGGACCAACTGCCACTAGCCATGTCCTGACAAGCCCGGCCATTAAATTATTGTCGAGCTTGACGGAGTCGTAAAACTTTTTGTGGAATTTCACTCTCCCCCCCACTCCACCTCTTTCTCCCCTCTTCTTGACTCGAAATCTTGTCGCAAGTTAGACCCAGTGGGCCACTTGCATCAGACGTGTCGTCAGCACCTGATTTCACCTGTGTAGGTGGTGATGAATGACTAGGCCAGCCTGGCAAGGAGTGCGCCCATATTTTTCCCCTTTTGTCAAAATACCTCCGCCTTATCTTCAGTGTGTATATGAAGATTCTTCAGCTACTCGGAAACAACTGTATTCAACTTTTCACCTGTGGCTGTCACTATGTGGTGGGCTGACTAGTGCTACATTCCTGTGTCCTCCTTTCTCAACACATTGCGTTTCGATGCCCGAGAATAATAGATGCGAAGATAATTCTGTTGATACTAATCTTAGCGATAGGAGGGGTCGTGTATGCATGAATGTATATTTCTTTCCATTTGTTTACTTCCTTGCCTGTTGGAATAAGTTTTGAATGGGGAAAGAAGGGGAGAAAAAAGTGAAGAGTGGCTTGAGGTTTGAGTCGAGTGAATTGTCAGCTGGCAATCTCTCTCATGGTGTCCCTAAAGTAGGAAGGCAGGTTCCGATGCATTAGGTATGCCTGTGTATCTCCTGCGGTGTGGGAATACTAGTAGCGAGGCACACTCCCCTCCGTCACGTGACACTCGCTCTAGGGTGACGTATCTAATCGTTCACGGCCCATTCTGTCCCTAAAACGTTTGTCAGCAGACGACCGAGAAACCGGAGAGACTTGAACTCTCCATTCTGCTCTCACGTGACACACTGCATCGTAAAGCGATCCTCGGGGCTTTTTTTTTTTTTTCGTGGGGGGTAATTTTGCGACCTCACCTTATTGGTATATTAATCAGAAATGCTTTCACGCGTTTCATATGTGAGGTGCGAGCGTGTTTAGTTGTTAGTAGGCCGTGCTTCTGTGGTGATGTCGCTGCAGTCGCATTGCCGCCATGGCAATCGTTCAGTGGTGCAAGACTTCGGAGGATGGGGACGTTCCCTGATCTTACAACGTGCTGCAGTTTAGATGGACGAGGACGTGGAGCGTGCTTGCAGAAATCTATCAGCAGTTGTCACTGTGCGAACAACAAATCCGTCACCTGGTGTGGTAGGTGCGGAGTGAGGCGGCTTTATAGTCAGGTTACAGTTGCTGGGACACGGAGATCAAGCAAGGACAAAGATATTAAAAAGATGGGTAGTTGTGTACCATACAGCGACGTCACGTGATGGGCTTGTGTTTGTCTACAGGTAGTTGACAGATGGGTGGTGTTGCTGTTGCTTTGTGAGAAAGGAGGTGAATAACATTCAAAAAGCGACCTATTTTCTTTATATATTCTCCCCCTGTTTGTCCTTCAAAAACCACCAGACATGAACCGTCTAATACGGATGATTAGGGAAAAGTTATACACGATGGTCATATAAACACAATCACATGATCGACAAAACTGTCCAGGCTTAGAACGTGGGAATCTTGGTCGTGCACTTCATGAAGTGTGCATTGTGGTGGAGTTTTATTGCAGGTCTTTAACCCTCGGTCGTACACGTTGGATGGCTCTTTAGTAAAGCAGACGCCTGTCCATCCATTGTTCTCTCACTGCATTTTTGTTTTTCACCTTGGCGAAGAATGCAAATATCTACTTATACGTGCGTACAGCGGTTGTTCTGTTAGTTACGTATGCCCGTGGTTTGGGTATCTTTGGATTTCCTACTTTACCATTATTATTTAAATCCAGAGACCTTTAGGATGTTGAGTAATTGCTCCCTTGAAACTGTCGATAAAGACCACCAACCGGTCCTCAAAATGCCACACAGTGCGTTGGTATTGCCGCTGCTGGCCTGCTGTGGGCTGTTTAAAGGTTATTTCATTTGGACAAGTGATGACCTCGCGTGGGACGTGCCATCAGACATTGCTATTACTGGTTCTGTCCCTTCTTATTTCGCCATCCTTTTACTCGCTTATTTCCCTCCCCGACACATTTTCTCTTTGTCGTTCTCTCCCTCCCACACTCAACGCTCACCCTTGGCCCATCTGCCGACCGAAACACCTTGTACCATCCCTGACCTGACCACCTTGTTGGGTGGCTTTCAGCGCGCGCCGAGATGCTGATGGTGGCGAGACTCGCATCCCGGGGCGCAGAGGACATTGTAATAATTCGCTCAGTCACCTGGAAACCCGAGACATTTTGCTGCTGCCCCCTTGCGGCAACTAGCTGCGCCTGAATGTCACAGGGTGCTGGCAAAATGACTTGGGGATAAGGGTGAAGGGGATTGGTCGGAGATACATGGAGGTCAAACATCAATCAAGAAGAGTGGGAGAGGCACTGTGAGCTAATGTCGAAATTAGAGTGACAGTGAAGAGTTGTGAGTTCCGGCAGGTTCCATAGTGGGAACAGTGAAGGCAACGAATTTCTCGCCTTGGCGACTCGAGGGGGACTGGCGGTGTGATTAGTTCCCGCCTGACAATTCATCTTAAACAGTTTGCGCAGACGACCTTACTGTCGGCTTATCTGGTCGGATGGCGATGAGATTAGCCTGTAAGCAGAATGGCCCTGGGGTGAGGATCCCCTCCGATTACGGACCTCGTGACTCGCACGGTCACACGAACCTGTTCCACTGGCCAGAATATAGGGGCTGCAGGCATGACAGGGGTCATCAAGTGATGAGGCGTGGGCGTAATGATAAAAGGCGTAATGTCTTTGGTTTTTTATGTCTTCTCCCATAATACTTGTTATTCCCCAAACCCTATTTCCTTTTCCTCCTGTTCGTCTGCTTTTTTGCTCGCCGCCTACTTCCACCACCGCCACCCACTTCATGCCTGGAGCAGCCGGAAGTGAGTTGTTCCTACACGACAGCGATGTACAGTTATTCCATATTCAGGGCCGAATAATGCCAAACTTTTTCCAGTGCAAGTTCATAACACTTGCTGCAGGAGTTCAGGGTTAGCTGCACGACATGTTTCTAAAACTTAAAACTGTTCTAAAAAAGTAATTTTAAAGAAAATCACTCCTTTGCCATTTAGATGCGTTGTTAGTCAGCCCAGTGTCACCGTTGTGTGTAAGTGAGAGATACAGGCTGATGTTAAAATTCTACGTTTCTTTGTCGGTTTTACTCCCCATCAACTCTTTGCTTGTGTTTGTTTCTTTACTCGCAACCTAATTCTCTGAGCATGTTTGGTGTGCCATAATGCAGACTAAGTCCGGTTCGTGAGCTCGCCAGGTACTGACTCATCCTATTCGGTCTTGTTTTTGTCAACCACCTGAATCGCCTCTCAGCGTTCAGAGAAACGATACGTACCTGATGCAGTTGTTGTTGTTGTTGTTGTTGTTGTTGTTTTTTTTTTTGTTGTTTTGTTTTGTTTTTTGTCGTGAGATTTGAAATATACAAGGGGAGGATCGCCATTGCGTACTCTTTGACACAGAATTTGAGTCATCTTAGTTGGAGGAGCAGGTCGTTGTCATCCACCTCCCCGCAGTCCATGTCGCCCTCGTATACATTCATTGTGGCTGTCAGTCGCTCGTCATGTCACCATGGATACATTAAGGGTGCACAGCTAAACACGCATTGTGTCCTCCTCACGACACTAGATGACACATCTCTGCACCTCGCTCCCCTTGACATGGGCTGGCCTTACACCACGAGTACACGTACAGTGCACATGATGTCATGTCGTCGCCTCATATTTTTTATAATTATTATTTGGATGTTAATTTTTAAACCCAGCTGGGCTAGCTCGCCATGATAAAGCCATGGTTGCTATAAAAGTAGTGTGTGAGGTAAGTCAGAAGGTCGGCTAAACCTGAGGTGATGGCTGAAATGTCAGGAAATGATGCTTAGTTGCGCAGCAGCTGATGACCGCTTGCTGCACGACGTGCTGGCTCTTGCTGCAATTCTACAACTGGACGGGATTAGTGCTTCTAAAGCAGGATGTGTTCTTTTAAATATGACAATTAAAAGCTATCGCACCCGCTGTTAACTTTAGATACATTATCTGCCCGGATGATCTCTTCCTGATGACGCCTGCCTTTGATTCCTGTGCAACCCAGCAGCATTCAAAATATTTTATTGTAGACTTTGTTTGCAGTGTTTCTTGCCTGCTCAAGCAACATTTTTTCTTTCCCTACAGGTCCCCGTGTGTGTGCGAGAGGGTGGAAAGAAGCGAGAGTAGAAACACATTATGAACGATGCTTGTCTGGAGTTTTCAGGAGTTCCCGGGTACAATACACATAACACCTGAATGTATGATCTCAGTGGGGTAGGAACTGGGGTGGGTGGGTGGTGGCCTCAAAAAGATACTGAGGCTGCAAAAATGTGAACGTCGTTCACTGTCAGTATGGAGTTAGCCCTCGCCACCCCCTTCCCAAAAGCCGAACATCTTTCTACACATCATCTGGAGGGACAGCTAACTTTTGTGACAACCCGTTTCATTCGTCCTGGTGCGCCCGGTGTGATGATGGTCGAGATGTCGGAGAGCGGAAGAAATAGCAGTCAAGCATGCGTTTACGACGAGAAAACTGGTGCGTGACTTAGGGCTGTGGCTGGCCACATCGCTCGCATCGCTGACAGGGATTACAACATTTGTGTTTTCCTGTCAGGGATGTGACGAGTGTGTTGGCGACACGTTCTGCACGAGTAACTGCAATCCTCGCGCCGCGGTACATGGGCGCCAAGCTGTGGGCGGCAGGCAGCAAGCAACTTGTGGTACTGCACCGTCCGTGTGGGCGTGCCTGTGTGCCCACTCGACAGTTCCTGCCGACACCGTGTCCTGCCATTGTCAGATTCTAATCTCGCGTGATTGTCGTTCGTAACCCTCCCCCCTTTTTTTTATTTTATTTTGCATCGGCAGCTCACAGGCCAAGTCGGATTCCATCCCCACCCCTCCCCCACAACAGAGCAACGGTGAGTGCCTGTCACCAATACAGTGAGAGTTGACTGTCCTGGGTTCAGCTTTCGTCTCGGGCACACTGTTATTTCTCTGCAGGTGGCATCTCTTTATAGGGCTAGCTGCCTTGTGATATAATCTTAGTTGCTGGCTCGGCGTAAAACACCCAGATTTCCCTTCCCCTCCCCACAACACTCAGTCATTGGGCGGCATGTTTGCTGTTATGGCAGCACATGGGGAAGCGGAAAGTACTGGCGTCAGAACCCACCTAGTGGCACGCTGGTTCGATACCCGTGTAGCGCAGCAAACTTTCTCCAGTCGACTGCACTGCGATAGTGATCTCTGTAGAACTCAGATTCAATCTTCCCTACTCTCTAGTCGCCCAGCAGTGCAAAAACATACAGATTCAGTCTTTTTGCAGCTGCAAAGTGTGTAACCTGTGTGTGTGTGCTGTAGTCCTCTACCTTTCCCATCATGTACCATTCTTGTAACAGCTGCACACTGCGTAGCCTGTCTTGCAGCTGTCACTAGTAAATATGTACTGTAAGTATAATCCTGTTGTAACTTCACACCTAACGTTCTATGTAACCTTTAGTCCAGTGGTCGACAGCTTTGATGTAAACCTCATGCCCAGAGGCCAGACTAATCTTCCCGATGTTCTCACCGTCAGGCAGCAGTCGGGCTCTACACACAGGGAGGGATCCAGAGACGTGAGTGGTGTGAGTGGTGTCAACGGCCGCAGCTTGTGGCCTTGGGTCAGCGTTGGGGTACGTGGTACGTGCACAACAAGCCGTGGACTGTTTACCTACCTTCCTACGTGATCGGCCCCCTCTGAAGTATGAAATGGGGCTGTGAAGGTGGGAAACAAGCCAGAGAATGTCGGTTTTGTTTGGTTTTTTTTTTTTTTTATCCTGATTGCGTCACAAGACAGTGGTACCTGTCCCGTTCGTTCGGCTTCATTTTTCGCTCTATATTTTCCGCACACTTCATCCATCATCTGGATGAAAGTGATGCTGAGTCGGCAGAAAAAGCACATTTCATTCAGAGGAAAAACTATGGGAAGAAGTAGTGGGAATAAGCATTCTACACAATAATGGCTAGTTCTTCCTCCTGTTTAAAACTGCTGCACGAGCGAGCTTATGTCGCAATAAGAAACTAAGATTATGCCATCAGTTTCTGCTGCCGATTAAGAATCTAAACGTTTTCACTTTTTTGTTTCACTCACCTGATTGGAGCTGGCTTTTCGATTAATTCTGATGGAGTGTTTTAGGAGATGTAGTTTGGCATTTGTCCCTCAGTCTGTTTTTTAAACCTCCTCCTGATGATCGAAGAGAGTGTTCAGCCTTCCTCACCTCACTGTCTTCCTCCTGACAGACATGCGCGCTTCTTCGCTTGTTGGTTCAGCAACCTTATATCTCAAGAAAACATTAAAGCGGTCTTCTCTTGCTGCGCGATGTCCGCAATGTCCAGAGATGTAGACATGATGCTTTACCTAGCTTTGAACCGACATTTTATTGTGCGAGAGCTGGGCGCAAGAATCTTCTTACGCATGAAGAAAGTGGTTGCTGAATGGAAGATGACTCGCGAGGTTGTGTCCTCTACCTTGCTTACCGGTGGCATTTTTCTCACTGCAGCAACGACAGTGGTGGAGAAGTACGCAGTTGGACACACGTACCAAAAGTACGTGCAAATACTGTAGATGTCTCACGTGCAAATACTGTAGATGTCTCAGGTGCAAATACAATAGTTGTCTCATGGCAGCACGTGCGTGCTTCAGTAACCTGCCCCTTCCCCCAACCCCAGGCTGTGGCAGGATCAAAGAAGAATGTGGCTGGAGGATCTGAGAGATTAGAACTTGTCATACTGGTCCCAACCACACACACCCTCCTTCACACACACCCCCACACTCCCGTTGTCAGTACCAGTTAACAGTCTTAGCCAAGACAGAGGTCATCAAGAGGCGTTGGAGCTAATATTGGAATATTGGGAAGTTGAGTAAAGTGCCCTTTATAAACAACCCCAGAACAAGTACCTCTTTCTTCAGTACAGCTGCTTTACCCCTTCCCTATGTGGCTAAAGCGCTTTTTTTTGTGCCCATTCTCATTGCATAGTAATTTGAATCCATCCGTGTACCCACATAGGGAGGAGGTGAGTTTGTGGGAGTGTATAAATAATTCATGTGATGGGTGAATGTTGTATGTAATCAAGCACAAAAGAGGAGCTCCAGAAGATGTTAGGTGAATATTTATGCACAGCAAGAGAAAGGGGGAAACCTGAGGGCTTGGGATGAATGCAGGTCTACCTTTAACTTAAAAAAAAAATAAAGGACTGTTGAGGAAAGTACCACCTTGTATTCTAGACTTGAGCATTAGCTTTTAAGCTTTGAATGGAGCATCACTGAATGGAACTTTCAACCCTGGAGAGAATGTTTCTTCCTAAGACAACGTCCTGCATTTGTAATACTGAAGAAGAGCTTTGGTTGTGTGGTACAGTTTTCACCAGTTTGGTAAAACAGGTCGCAAAAAAACAACAAACTGCTTTGGGAAAAGGAATTAGCTGAAGATCTAAGTTTCTTGGGGATATCTGCAAACTTAAGTGGACACTTTCTCCTTAAACTGAGCAGACATGCCAAGCTTTGAGTATGGCTTAGATCGTTGTAGCCAAGTTGTTGAAACTATACAGGTGTTTGCCTGAATCATTGTGCATTTTTAAATTTTAACATTTTGGATAGTTTGTCTAAACAGAAAGCAGGAAAAAAACTTGACAGCCAAACTGCACATGAATATTCCAGACACTAAACAACATTACAGCTGCAGTCCAAGCAAGAATTCAATTGTATATAACATGACAGGTTTATATTATGCTTCAATTTTTAAAAAAAAATGAAACCATTGATTATGCCTTATGCAGGCTCGAAAGACGTTTGAGGAGATAATTGTGTTTTTATAGCAAGTCATCAACTAAGCCGTGAGGAGATGGCTGTGTTTTATAACGTCAGCAACTAGGGTGAGTGGTCTGTGGTACAATAATAAACCACTGGTCACTAAGACAAGATTCAGGTTAAGATCTTACCTGCAATGTGTTTACAGGGCTGTACTTGCTCCCTGTGATAGAGCCTCATTTTTATGACTGAATAAAACGTCAACATCTATCCTGTCAGTAAGGCTACATTGTTTGTAGCTAGTCTTGGCCTGTAGAACTAAGGGTTTGCATCCAGAAAGAAATTTCAGATGCCAGATGTGAGATCTGAATCCACTTGTTTTACCACTGGCCACAGAAAGGAGAGATCTGGCTAACTTCCAAGAAGCTGTCATTGTTAAGTTTGGCCAGTTGTGAATGATGCTATGCAGCAGCTTTTCATTTGTTCAAAGGCAATAGCTTCACCTCTAAAATTTTCTGTCTGTGCTTTAGGTTATATGCAGTACTTAACATTTATCAAAATAATTTTTGCATCTTGTCCCTTCAAAATTTAGTTGAAGCTTGCAATTAACATTAGAAATCATGATCTCATTAGTGGCACTTGCATGGAATTTGTGACCCTCTGGTCTACATGTCATAGTTTCCATGTTGAAGTATAAGAGGCTTCAGATAAAATTTAGAGAAGTTTGTATCAATAAGGTTAAAGTCTGTGAGTCATAAACTATCCCAGCTGTAAAACAGCCAGTGGTAGTGGCCTTGGTATGTTATTTGTTCTGATATGTTGTTTACCACCTGCATCTTGAACTGATTTGCTGACTGGTCATACAATTTTACAGCTTGACATTGTCAGTGAAAAACTATTTGACTGTGTGATGATGGGCTGTGTTAGTTCATAAAGGGTAACGTGCAGGACAGCATGACATTGCAGGCAGCAGTTGTGTTCCCTTGTGATGGCATGAAGATCAGGGAGAATGTGTTGAAGTGTTTCTCTATGAGCTTTGTGTGTTATTACATGTAGTTGATATTACTGAATGTTAATGCAGATCTCTTCAGTGTAACTGCCAGTGACAAGTGTGGATATAGTTAGTGTTTGTGATGTGGTAAATAATGTTATAAAATATTTTCTGATGCTAGCATCATCAAAAATCTTTACATTAAATCTATAGGTAGCTGCGTTTTTAAGCTTATGACTTGTGCAGGGAAAATATGTCAGTAGTCTTGTAAAGCATTTATTGCTATGAAATTCTGGCGAAATGTGTCTATCTTCTTGTCAGATGTGTTTGTTACCAGCAGTTGTGTTAGAAATTTTGTCCATTTAAGCATTATTATAGTAGAATTACAAATGAGAGACAAGTATTAAAAAGAGATATAAACCATTAAGAGTATGATTGTAAATTCTTGCTGCTGTCAACAGCTATTACCCTCCAAGTCTAAACACTCACCCATAGAGAGAAAGAAACTCATCCCTGTGTGTTTTCTTGTTTCTTGTAGGCACCACCAGTAATGGCATCAATGGACAGAATGAGGTGAAAAACAAAGTAAGGCATTCCAATTCTATTTTTAAAAAGTCAGTATTATTGTTTACAAATGTCAAATAGTATTATTGTTTACAAACGTGTCAGATGATAGTATCATTTACAAATATGTCAAAGAATCTCATCGTTTACGTGTCAGACAGTATCATAGTTTATTAATCCCAACCAGTGAACATTTTTGATTTGCCAGAATGTCAGTCAACTAGGAAATTACAGCATAGGCTGCTCATACCCATAGATGGTGAGAAGAAAGTTTGTGTAACTTCTGTGTGTGTAGATATATTAAGATATTTCATGACATAAATTTAGCTTTCATCTAAAAGTATTAATGTAACAGGTGCAGAGCATGCCATCAGAAGTTCCACCCTCTGCTGCTCCACATTACGATGAGCCCACGGCAGTAATTCGCTCCCAGACCACTACTGCTGTTGTGGACCTGAACCTAAACCTGACAGCAGCACAGATGAAGGAGCAGCTAAAGGCGCGTAGGAAACAGGACCCACGTATGGTCAAGCAGACCTTTGAGCAGAAGCATCAGATGTTTGAGAAGCTGTGAGAAACTGCTGGACCAAGATAGGGGCTTGAAACGGGGAGGGTCATTTGAATTAAACTTCCTTGCTTTTCCAAATTTGATTCTGTTGTTGTCTTTCCCTTTCCTCCTTTCCCCCATACCATACCCCCCACTCATTAAATATTCTTCAGTCAGCTGTTCTCTCCCCTCCTCCTCCCCTCACCCCAGACTTGCTGATACCTCCAACCTTGCTCGACATGTTCATGCAAAATAAAGCAAGTTTCTGCCTCGAACCAAACATAATGAACATAAATTTGTGATGCAAGTTCCTTAGCTTTAATTTTTTTTCTTCGCTCTCACCTCCTTTCATTAGCTATATCTGGCACTGTGACTCTTGAGGTCAGTGTCCGATTGTTTGCTTGTTTTAACTAGAATAATGCAATAGCTGGCCACTTGAAGTTCTCAGTAACTGAAAGCACCAAAGATTGTTAAGAATGGTGGAAAGGCGGCTGCTGAGATTTCATTCAGTAAGCGGTGCTAATTAAAAACATGGCATCTTCGCTGTGTAGAAGATGATGCCTTGTGTGCCATGCTTCACCAGGACTCATCGATCTTGTTTTTATTCCAATGAAGCTTAAGTCTAGTTAAGGTCCGAAAGATGCTTCATGACAAAGCAAATGTTTTTTATACTTGTATCAAGGAGTATTTTGTAAATACATTAAATCAAGTGAGAGAATGTTGTTAGAAGCACTAACAAGGGTGCTGCCCTTTCGATCTTCATTGTACAGTTTAAAGTCATCTTTCTGTGTGTCAAGGCTAGCATGTGTCTTGCACATTTGTTGACTGATGACACTGCATAATTGCACATAATTGTGATGCTGCCTCGTTTGCTGCTATTTCTGAGGTTCTGCTGGAAAACACTTAGCATGCATTGAACACTAACAATTCTTGCCAAGGGTAAAACCTGAAACCTAGTAAATGTAGGCTTAATTCATGATTTGTAGAGCAGAAGTGTTCATGATTATGTGGCAGTGGCCTGTTCATCACCAGCTTGTCATCAATTCCCCTATTTTTTTTTTTTTTTTTTTAGATGAGGTTGTCATGGTGACAAACAGATCGATGATATAGTGGTCGCTGTGCTTTGTTTTTCATTATACACACACTCTCTCTTTGTAGTTTCTTGCTTAGGCTTTGCATGAAAACATTAACTGTTGTTGGTGAGGGTAGGTTTACTGCTTGCATTTTTTTCCATCCTGTTGTCTCCACCCCCCCCCCCCTTCACTTTTGAAATTTTACCCACCCACGCTGCTATATCCACCATACAGTTCTGTTTTCGATCATAGCCATCCATACAAACAGTCTATTGGGTATTGCTTTATTGTGGTCTTGCATTGCTGAATTCTAGTGTACTGATGAAAACGTTTCAAACAAAGGATTTTCCCTTTCAAAAAAAAATTTGTAAACATTGGTCGCTTGTGTGTATTCAAAACAATTCCATTCCCCACCGTTTCTTCCCCTTTCTGCTCACCAATCCCCACCTATTAATTATCCTAGGGTTGTGGTACTTCATAGCTTTATTCCCTCCTATCAAAATTTTGTTAATGTGAGATAACCAGAGATTGCTGCAATCTTTTAAATAAGGTAGTCAGCAAGGAAAGAGTGTTAGGAGTTGATGCAAAGGGCCATCCCCATTGTTACCAAGTGTGCATTCATACACATTTCCAGTAACAAAAGCCATGCTGTCGATCCTGGCTTCCCCATGCATGGTATTAAAGAGCCAATATTATTCTCACAGCTTTCAGAAATTTGATATTTCTGTAGAAATGTTGATAAAGAATTTTGAGTGGGAGCGTTATTTCCCTTTTGTGTATTATGCATGAAAAGGGCAGTTGGTGTTAATTTAAGCAGACTTCATACTGCAGATTTTTTTTTTATTTGCATGATGCTTGAAATGAATTTGTCAGCTATATTTTTCTATGATTTGATTTCCATGATAGTGTTTTCTCTAATAGAGAATTCGCATTTGAAAAACATTGGTATTTATCTTTGTTAACAGCCAGTTCTTTCATGAAGGATGTGTCAGTATTCAGTTTTTGTTATATAAACATTTAAAAAATGTCTCCTACTCTACATATCTTTTTCTTATGGGGTGATGAAGAGAAGAGGAAGAAGTATGCTCATGATTGATATTTTGATATTTTTCAGTTGTTTTTTTTCCCCCTCCCCCTGTCCCCATGGAATTCTTTGTTTAAAGGTATTCTAGCAGAATGTCTAGGTGTGAGGGTATAAGGAAATGTCTAACTTATTTTTTCGATTGTTATTACATTTTACCAAATAATGTGGAAAAAACATTTGCTGAGAGTAAACATTTAAGTTTCTTTGTCATGTGCTTTCATTGTTGCTGACTAAGAAGTATGGGGCACAGGTGTATTGAGATCATTTGTTGCTTTCCCTTCCTGGTGCCTCGCCCTAACTTACATCCTGGGGACAGCTAAGGAGTTTCCATACACATTAGCACCATGTGTTGTTGAAGGTGCATACTATTCTTCATCTTTGAAAGGGTTCACCCTTCAAGAGTTGTAATCACACTTAAGAGAGCAGTTGTGAGAAGTGAAAGGGAGGAATGTTGAACTTTTCCCCCCTTGGATTATTAACAAAGCTTATATTTCTGGCTTCAGAAAGGCAAGAAAAAGCCAAGGTTGTCACTTGAGGAACCAAGACGCTTATATAAGTTGCTCATTACAGTGCAGAGTTTCTTTTCTCTCTCCATCTCTCCTCTCGGTAGAAAGACCTGTATTTTTTATATTCTTTAGTGAATAAATAATTCTTATTCAGACCAACTTGTCTTAAGATGACCAACTTGTAATAATTCCCCTGAAACCACGTAATCCTGTGAAACAACTTGTAATATTGACTCTGTATTTATAGAGTCAAAGATCAAATAAACATGATCTTTCGGCCTTAGCCATAATTCCTGGTAATATGTAATGACTGTGGGGAATATGTAAGGGTAACAGGCCTGGGGTTCATACGCACTGTTGTTGTTTTTTTTTTTTTTCCCAATTTGGTCCTCACAAACTCGTAAAGGGAAGTCTGTTTTGTATTTTGCCTCTACTTGTGGGAACATTCCAGCACCTAGTGCCTCCAGAATTTCGGGATTTTAGAAATAAAGTGAACTTTCATGTTGCGCACAATATTATGACATGTCTGTTAAAACGTCTCTGTGATGATCATGGGACCAGAGAAAAGGCAAGATTGCATGAGTGCTCTGTAACCTCTGGTCACTGTTAATTTTGCATTACTAAAACAAAGCACATTTGCATGATACAGATTTTCTGTTTATGAAATGATCAGGATTATTTTCTTGCTGTAAATTAGTTGTAGTTTTTTCTGTAATTTAGCAAAAATTATCTCATTATAGTTTGTACCAAATATTTTCTTATTAAACACTGTTTGTAGCTCACATTACTGCATATTTTGTTGACAGTTTTATTTTCTATGATTGGTATCTTGTACATGAACATGCTTAGCAAAAATTGGTCTACAGTTAATTTCTGCTGATTTGTTTCTTGTGTCAAGTGTCGGTGAGCAAAGTGAATAATAGAAATGAATATCTGTCAATTAAAAAAGGAAAAGTTTTGAAAGGTAGTTGGTTGTTTTGTGCTAAGAATGCCCCATTACGATTCAGTTGATATTTGAAAATTTGTTATTGTCGGCATGTTCACATGACTTACAGTTTGGCATAAACCAGTGCTGTAACTATCTCACAGTCTTCAGTCTTTCTTACATCCGTGGTACAGATTAATTTCACCAGACATTGCCTTGTTTTTCATTCATGTTGGAATTCATATTGGTTTTGGGTTTAAAAAAATGAGCATGTTTTTATTGAGAAGATTGCTGATATACATCAAGACAAGTTTCTTTAAAAGTTAGTTAAATAAGTGAGAGGTAAATATGTGGTGTAAATCTAAAATATTCTCTCTTCCCTGTGTGTGTCTTTAGGCAATCTCTGAGAAATGATGATTACGATAATATCCAGCAGGGATCTATGTTTAAGGACAAGTAAATTGAAGTGTTTTATGTTCCCTCGATACCATTTCTTTACCCACCTTTTTTTTAAACTTAAAGAGTGTGTCACTGCTTGGCGCCATTTTTTCCCAGAGGGTTGTACCCCGTTTTGATGGGGTAGTTTTTGAAAGTCGATCAGATTGTCCAGTCCTGAAAACTTACATTTTGCCTTAATTTCAGGAATGCCAATTTTGCTTTGCATTGTACAAGTGAAGCTGGTTCCCTCATTCCCCTCCAACTCCTTATCTCTTTTTCTACGTATGCAAACATTTTTGTACTACATTTTCAGCCTTGTCTGCTGATCAATACAACAGTGGACATAGTTTGATGAGCAGAGCGACAGAAGTGGACATGGTGTTAAAGGAGATCACTTGATTCCTATACAACCTTTATTTTCAGGAACACTTTAATGGGCTTGGACTGGAACAGGAAGTGTTTATATGTTCATTTTGGCACCTACTTTTGTGCCCACCAAGCTGCATACAAAAATATCATCCGAAGAGCTCTTTTTAAACAGAGATGTTGTGCCAGCATTGAACTGTTTCAAAGTGTTCATAGTTGTGTTCAATTTTATGTTTAAAAAGAACACTTTTTTAAAAGAAAAATTTTGTTTAACTGTAATGTTATTTTTAGCAAATTCTCCTTAATTTTTCTGAGCCGAATTTGTTTTTGATGTCAAAATTGGTAAGAAGTATTAATTTTGTTTAGGGTAAGGTAGGTGGGCAAGAAACAATACATTCTTAAGACTAATCAGCAATCTATTGAACTTTGTACTCTTTTTATGGCTGTTCTTCCTGGTCGTTAGATTTAGCTCTGCTGATGGCTGAAGACCAGTTGACACTGTATAGGAGCTATTGAGTGACTGTGCGGTTCAGTCTACCCTCTGTTTATGTTAGCCAATTGCTCACTTTAAAATAATAAAAGTATCATGCATATTCCAGGAACAAATAGCAGTGTAATCTATACACATATATATTTTGTTAAAAATACACGAAAGAAATAAAATTGTGTTGAAATCTTTTGTGTGGGTTCTTGCATAGGATTATTTGTTATCGGTGAGAGATTTGCTTAGAAATGTTTGATGTCATTTGAATGTGCTATGGATGTTATGGATGTGGAGGAGGGGTGAAATACTCTCTCGATACTCATACTTTCTCATGCTTTCCACACTTGAACCGTGTTCCCCTTGCTTCCATACATCCCTTAATGTTTTCATAGGTGTTTAAACTCATACCAAGTGTATGAAGAAAATATTGAGGTTAGTCCTCTGTCCACCATGTAGCTCTCACACCTAAATGCTACTGGGAATGTGGCATAACCCAGAAAACCACCACCTAACCAATATGTTTCCCAAACGTGCATTTCATACATTTGTGGAGATGTTAGCTGCCGTGGACTCACTACCTTCCACTTCCCTCTTTCCCTGTCAGTCTTTGGCTGTTAAATAGTGTGCTCTCTCAAACTACAATATTGTCCTTGCTACGATAGTAGCATAGTAGATGAATGTGGAAATACCTTTTGGGAAGCATATTTTCATTTGAAGGCACTATCGGATAACAAACGAAATGCTTTATGGTAACATCCAGTCTATTTACTGGACCATAGTTGAAAGGAATATTTCTGCCCAAGCTGTAGATTTGCATTTGCTTTGAGTGCCACTTCTGTCCTTCACATATACATGCATGGCCACACACTGATTATGTAATGCAGAAACCTGCACTTGATGCGAAGCAGCTCTGGACAGTGTAAGCAGGCGTGTAAAATACCTAGATATGGAGATGATCTGCAAGATGATTTTGTTCAGCTGGTGTATCCTGTAATATGTAACAACTGTTCTTTTTACTGTGCATCAGTATTCAGCATGTGTCACCAGTTTGTGTGATGCCACCTCAAATATTAATCACAGAGAGTGAAAGCTTGCTGATTGAGACCGGGTTAATTATTCAAGCTTTCTGGAATTACACGCCTTCTTCCAATCACCATCCTAAGTGATTCAGGGACTCTTGCTATAATGTGGAGAGCATGAGTTTCTTGTCATGCGATGGTTGCATAATGCTTAATTTCTCAGCCACTGGCTTGTGCGAACATTTTCTATACCATCTTTTGCTTGTACAAAGACATGGTCCTGTGGTCAGACTGAAGAAGGCTGCTATTAGGACCCAAATGGGGCTTCACTGAGCTTGCCAGTAGGGAGCCTGACTACGGGAAGAGAGGGAGGGAAATAACGTTCTGCAGCATTTGTGCATGATCATGTTTTGGGAAGGTGGATATTCACCTAGATTTGGAGAAATAGTGTCTTGCTTTATCCAATCAGAAACAATTTTTGCATTCCACCTTTCGTCCCACACCTGGCAAATTTTGTCAGCAACTCCATCCATGAACAAAGACTTTGTAGTCCATGAACTAAGACATTTTATCTCCACAAAGAGATAACAATGCCTTTGTCCTTGGGTTTGCTGTTGTGCACCCTGGCTGGTAGGGGGTTGACCCCCCACACCTAGCACCTTCTGATGACCGAACTGTATCTAGTTATCACACCGACTGCTTACACTGTCCTTGCCGTGACCTCAAAATATTATCAAAGAGCAGAGGTAAGAACTGATCTAGATTAAAGGCTAGTCACTGAGATGCAAGGGTTGGGGCAACTCATGGCAGAGGAGGAGAGATGCCTATGACACTATAGCGGCAGGCATGCTGGGCTGACCACTGCATTAATATTCCATTGGAAAATGTTAACACTTGGAAATAGCCTAATTGTGCGGCTGTCATGCATTAACGTGGACAAGTTATCAGCTCTAGTCTTGGTGCAGCTCCAAACTTTGCACCCAATTCTCTTATCGCATGCACACACACATAACCCTGAAGGCACTGCAATCTACAAAACATCACATTTTGGGGAGGGAAGGAAGGGGGCAGATTGAGGGCCAAATTGTCACCAGATAATTTCTTTGCCGGGCACTCTCATTAGCCTCAACTGATCCATTGGAGCTGCTTTTTTGCTTGTTGTGTAATAAAGCCAGGGTGCAAAAAGCAATATGGGTTCACAGAATGCTGATTTCTATTCTCAAATACTGCATAAAATAGTTATTTGCTTACATAGTCCAAAGTCATAACAAAAGATCTGCATAGTAACCTAAGGATACATTCCAAATAGCTAGACACAAAGAAATGAAACAAGTCAGGTGAGGTGACATAAAACTGTTTAATCGATAATGGGAGGTATTTCACACATCCCATCAACAGTTGATCAATGGTCATCCCGTCATGATGAATTGCTCTTTCAGTGCCATGCGATATCTCTTACTATGGCAACAATAGTCATAAAATTAATCACTTCTCCCAGTGTTATTGCTATAGCCCTCCTCTCTTGAAACACACTCACACATGCAGATATTCACCAACTCTATATAAACATACCAGTTAAGCTCTGTGTACAATGTTCTATTATGACATTCATCAGTTGCTCCTTTTATTACATAAGTGCACAAAGACAAGAATAACTAAATATTCATACACACAAGCAAACACATGCACACCAACACATACTCTCATCTCACTCTTCTGACACAAGCACCAAAGCTTTACTCATTTCAACATACACATGGCATAAAAGCTCAAAATAAAAACGCTCTTAAGGGTACAAAATATTAGCTCTTGGAGTCCTTGTATTTAGAAACCTAAACAATAATACATTAATACTCAATTTTTACCATGAAAACAACAATAGGCCCTCTTTCCACACCTGTCCTCACTCTCACACACACTTCACAAGGATGCATGGATAATACATACACCAACCAACAAAGCAAAACCCTTTTCATTGATTTGGGTGCACAGCTTATTCCATATTAGGTGTATTATCTTAAAAACCAGTTTGTATCCCATAAACGAAGTTCTCTCAAAGGAATTCTTAAGATGAGGCTTCACACCCTATATTTCCACCCTGATGAACCTGTGATGTCATTTTCCTGTTTGTTTAGTTATTAAAATGTGACCACTGAAGTAACAAGTCTGCTGACAACAGGGATGTAGTCAAGTGCTGTCTCTGCTAGACTAGCAAACCTCTGTTCGCAGGATCTTTGGTCAAATTCTCACAGAGATAAAGCCAGAGAGACCCCAACAGATAGAAATCATTCCCCTGGCTCTGTATCCGTCAACTCTTAGCCGAACTGAAAAGTCGGCCTGTAACAGGGCAGATGAACTTGTTTTTGGCGCAATGCACGTGTGTCACAATGCCATTGGGGTAGCGGACAAATGTGGGGTCATTGAAGGCTCGCTTGCACACAGCACATAACCTAAATAGAAAATCAACATATTAATCTATGTGGAATCATGCTGTTAAAAGGCTCACTTCATGAATACAGACAAAATCATCTATGATGAGTCATGCTGTTTGCAGCAAAGTTGCCTGACCATAACACTTTCAGATGAGGATTAAAAAAGTCATTAGCGCAGCCACATGAAAGCTGTGCTGAAGGAAAATATATAGTATCTTTGTTTCAATGCACACAGCAAAACTAGAAAACTTGCCTTCTAGTGAATTCAGATTTACATTGCAAGTATATAAATATCTTACTGGTTAGACACCTAAAAAATAAATATCGGTGTGTCTGATACAGATACAAAGAGAAAGGAAGGGAAAGATAACCAGATCCAACAAAATCCAAAACTCTTATTGGTGAGCCTACCTTTCTTCATTCATTACAATGGGGTCTCGCTGCAGCTCGATGCACGCCTCCTTTGCACGTAGATTTTCAACCCTGGCCATCATGCGTTCAATTCTTGTCATGCGACTGTTATGCATGCTGGACCGCACAGCACGTGTCAAAAATTGGTTCAGCAACCCTACTGACCATTTGTCTGGTAACAACTGTAACACCTGTAGAAAGCACACACAAACAGGTTACTCATCTTGCATCAGCAGGCCCTGAAGCTCACACAAACCAAGCTTCTTTCTTAGAAATGAAATAAATCTTTTGACCCACTACTCTAGAGGATGTTTCTGTAACGTTGCTGTCAGCCAGACCAACTGATCAACCACCGGGTCCAGGCTTGCGATGCAAGACTTGCCTGTTACCATCTAACCCACACCTGGATTATTTTACATCTATAAATCTGGTGCTGAGTAGGTGAATAAGCATACCTTGATAGTGTCAAACTCTGCTACACTGCTGTTGAGCAAAGCCATAGCTGGAGCAACCAATGTATCTCTTCGCCTAAAGCAATTAGACAAACAACACACATGGTGTCAAATACCAAGAAAGTTTCCTTTTCGACACGTCTTGTTCTAGGCATGAACTTTTATGGTGCTATACCAACATTCAAGTAAGGGATAACTTATACAGAGTCTACTTGTCTCTATTTCACCAGCTTTGACACAAGAACCTCTTCCATTACCTTGCCAGCAACTGTTAGCCTCCCAAGAAATGAAGGGAAAAAACACTGACGCGAACAAAATTTTGTCAGTTCAAATAACCAAGTTAGACAATCTCAGTGAAAAATTCCTGAGACTACAAATCAGAGCAAAAAATGGTTGGGATGCACATGTGGTCCTCCACATGGAGAAATACACTCTACACATTCTATCATCATAAGAAGACCTGGATACAAACACAGATGTGCCACTGTGTTACTATAAACATCTACCCAAACCCAAATTATTGCAAGAATTAGCAAGTCAGCTTAAAATCTGATAGCAACTCTACTAAATAATGTTAATGAACTTCAAGCTTTTAGTCCCTGTTCATAATTGTCTTCAATAGCAGCTATCTTCCTAATCATTATCTCTTCTTCTATGTTTTTCAGATTGGCACAATGCAATTTGGGTTGGATTAATCCTTTTATGCCCATAATAATAACAATTCTATAGCACCTTTCTCTACCAGGGGAAGTGTGTCATTGTTACAAAAACTTCATTTAACTTCATGTAGTTATTGATAATCTGCTTCGAGAAGGTTGTATGTCAAAAGTCACCAGCTTAAAATGCAAGGCCAGGAGATTTACTCACTCATAGCTGGAGTCAAGATAAACACTCAGAAGAATGTGAAAAAGACGTTTGCGGTAAGCTGGATCTTTCCCTTGGGAGTTGACTAGACAGTAGTTCTCAGCTGCCCCATAATCTTTCAGTTTGTGCACAAGAATACGGAGAGCTTTATCATGTTCCTCAAGCTGTCAGACAATCATCAAAAGGGGGCTCAGTATTGACTAGAATGCCACAAAAAAATGTAGGCTATTTAAGGTGTATGCATGCACATTCTGTATATGCCCATACTCCCACGCACGCGTACACACGTCCATCAGATGTGAAAGAACTGCACTTCACCTTGCCATAAAGAATGGCACATTCAGCATGCATATCGCTCTCTTTGGCCTTGCCCAGTATCAGCTGTACCCTGTAAAGGTTGGACATCTGCAGCATGTGGCGCAGCTTGGACCTGCCAAAACCCATATCAACAACTAGAATGACATCAAACTGGACCCACCAAACAACCTCACTGCCAAAATTAGTGAAAATGACTCTATTTCGAAATGCTAAAGAATTAACATACCAAAGACTTGGAGTCATTGATAAGTAATGGATGCTGACCTCTATGTAAACATTTCCTCAATGTTGTGATATAGTTTGTGCAAAGAAGTGACATTATAACCATGCATCACAGCATTACCCTTCCCTACTCCTCATCCATCTATCATTATTTCCTGAAGAGCAGTTTCACTGATTTCAAGTCATTAGCTGGCAAGAAGAGACTCTCTCACCGGGCTATATCCAGTTCCTCCTTCTTCACACCATCTTTCTTAAGCATTTGAAGCACGGTATCCATGTATAAGACTGCAAGATGTGTGTGGTATTTCTCCTTCTGCATAAAAACAAATTTTCTTTTTACAGATTCTATTCCCCTACCTCCTGTAAGACAAAGTCTTCTTACCTGTGTATGTGTTGGGTACATTCATGTGTGTGGAAATAGGAAGGACAGGTATATATGCTGTGTGTGTGTGTGTGTGGAGTTGGCTGTGGGTGAGTGTGCATGCATATGTGTGGTGGGTATTATTAACTTATAAGCATTAATGGGTATTAATGCTTTTGTGTGTGCATGTGTGTGTATGTGCAATGTACAAGTGCGAACAATGTATACATTAACATCTTTAGACAGAAAGTGATTGTCAATGATTGAAAATATCATTGTCACTTGCCCATAACTTTTTTCTTTTCATTTGCTAATATTTTTCACTGTTCACATCTTTTAACGCTGCACCTTGCAACAAACTTTATTTATCATTTTTATTTCTAACTTTTACTTTGTGACTATAGCACCTTCCCATGTTCAAATAGCCCACTGGGACAAATAAAGTTGGTCACTGTCAGTGAGAGACAGAAAAATTATGTTGAAAAAAAAATGATCCTTTATTTTTATGATCCCTGTTATTCAGTTTTAATCTTTTGACAACGTAAACATCAAATTACAAAAAACATGCCCATCTTATTTATTGGCAACATAGTTTATCTGCTTCGAACTTATGCACGATACCTCTAGTTTGCGTTGAAAAACTAGATATTCCAGGTAAGTGATGACAGCTTTTGGAAATCGGTGTAAATAATCAATAACTGCATCTGGTCTCAGTCGTTCTGACGGAGGCTCATTCGGTGGTCTTTCTGTTAGCACCTGTTTTTTTGGACCATAATTTTCATTAGTAAATGATATTAGAATCTTGATGAATACTTCAAAATTAACTGTATGAGACACATTTTCATGTTCATATTTGTTAGTGGCAGAGTACATTTCTTGCTATTTTTATAATTATAAAACTCTCATGATCTAAATACGAAACCTACGTGTTGTGCTGCTAAAGATCGGCTCAGAGCATTTCACACTTTGTACTTGAATCACTTAAGAATTTAGTATTAAAAGGATTACAATGCTCTATGATTACTTAGCAAGGTTGAAAGAAAAATGAAAGATAAACTGCCTTCATGCTTTTGATTTTTCTATTCAACTACTTTCTTTGGCAAAAAAAAAATCACTTCATGATAAGCAAGCAACAAAAGCACCAATAGAGATCTGTCTTTGATCTTTCTGTCCAACTGCTTTCTTCAGTCATTAAAGCAAGAATAAAAAAAAGCCTGTTACAAGATCAATAATATCAATCAATCAAAAGGCTGTAGCAGGCAAACCTTAACTCCTAGCTCCTCATCCTTTTCAAGAACCCAGTCAATGTATTTCCACACAAGATCATGGTCACTCAAGCTGAAACATTGTTCACAAAGCAGTAAGTTGAGCAGGTATGCATGTATCTCAGGTGTGCATGCACACGTGTTTGTGCTCTCATGGAAAGAGACAAAATTTTTCTCTCAGAGAGACCAAAACAAGAAAGCTTGGTGCTGATTGTGATCATGCGCAGTGAAAGAGTTTCAGCATTTCTTCAAAATTTGCCAAATTACTAAGCATGTCCATTCAAGTATGAGTTTTTGTTTGTTTGGTTTTTTTTCATGAACCTTTACCATTATCACCTGTCTCTGATAAAACATAAGTTCTTGTTCTTTCTCTCTTAATCACTCTTCACTCTCTTACACACACTCTCTCTCTCTCTTATACACACAACTTTGATATACTTACTTGGCTAGCACCTCTACAACAAAAGGCAATCCTGGAAAAGCTTCATCCTTTACTCCATCATCCACAAGCCTGAAAGACCAAATCAATATTGTGCAGACTTGCCAGTGCTGCTAAAGTAAGACTATCTTGTAAAACCTATTTTTTCTTTCTTCCAACACTCCACTTGTAGCAATCATGTTTGCTGCTGACAATATTGCCCTTTGGTCTGAAAAAAGAACCTAGTTCTTCCAATGCTTTTATCTTCAATAAACATTCCACTTTATCTGACTTGTGCGCTGGTACATACACAGAAAAATCCATATTCAGTCTTGACTGTGAAAAGCACAATACACTTACTTTGTCCAAACACCTAAAGCCTTATCGTGTTCCCCATGGTACTTGTATAGCAATGCCAAGATATGGAACCTCTGATACTTTGTCAACCACTCCACACAGTCAACAAGATCACAACCTGTATCCACAGCAACCAGTGTCTGGAGCTCTGGCGAGTTCGTCTCAGCATAAAGTTTTAGCAGAGCGACATCAATCTCCTGCAATTAGCAAAAACTATTTCAAATTCACTTCACACATGGCCAGAACAGCTCCAGAAAGCTCTAGCATTCCTTCCTCTTTGTCACTTCCGGGAAGACGACAGTAGTTCCCAAGAAGAAGTTTCATCTAAATTCTAGCTCTTTTGATGGCAGGTGCACTACAAGTCTAATTTCCCTACTTTTGATTCCTCACATTGTGTTCAGCGTTTGATCTTGACCAGCTCCTGATCAATGACTTCCCTGTCTCATCATGTGTAATTCACAACTTTTGTTGTTCTGCTCACTGGATGAGAAAGTTTTCATTCACCCAAGGAATAATGTTTATTGCATTCATTCAACATGCAACAATTAGCATTCATGCTGTCTCACACTCCCTAGGGCATGAGCACTATGATGGTCTGCGCTATTTTTTTTTTCCAAGTAACAAATGATGTTAGGACATTGTATACATGATTCCTCATGATTTGTGTAAATTATAGCTGCATACGGTCTGTTGTTAATTTCACACTTCTAGACTTAGAATCATTAAGTCATGCAGACAGCCATCTATTAATAGAAATATGAACTGCTCAATCAACAGTATGTTGTGTTCAAACACATTATTATTAATCTGTGAAATTTTGAAAATTCTTTCTTGAATTAGAAAAAAAAAATGTCTCCCTGCTAGAGCTTTACAATGTTAGTACAATGCAGAGAGACAGTAGACTAATCCAACAGGAAATATGTTCATTTCTTTTTAATCTGTTATGCCACATATGAATAGCATTACATTAACATTTTTATTGACCAATAATGTAATCATATAATGTACATGACACATGTTCTTTCTCTATTTAGACATCTTACACTCATAAATGATGGACTGAAAGCTACTCACCAGCTTGAAGCCATAGGCTGCTTTGGTACCTCTAATGTCTTCCAAATATGTCCGCAGAAAGTACTTGTAGTCATCAATAACTGATTTATCTCCCCTTGCAAGTTGGTTGACATCAGCTATCTCATGCAGAGCAGGTACGGATCTTGTAAAATTAGAGCTGGAGGGCAGTAAATGGGGATATACACTGATGAGCTGCACACAAAAATTCCCCAGTTTATAAATTATTAACTTACAAGCATTAATGGGTATCTTCGAGAAGATGGTTTCTCAAAGGCCTCAAACTATAACAAAAATTTAGACAATCAAAGTCGCAATCATAGGGTATGTAGTATGGGGACACGCAGTCCTTTAACACACTAGTCCCAGAAATCATCTAAAGTGGACTTAATGTCCGCAAATGTCCCTCTGTAACTGTAGCAGTTTTTACTACATGGCAAAGTAGGATCCAGATATTTTTGGATACTAGTCCCTTTACAGTGTTTACCTGGTAAATAGGCTCTGAGTATGACAGCATGCAGATGCAGGTGCACAATAAGTTCACCTACTTAACTGTAATCATGAAGAGTAGGTAGGTGAAAGCAAAGGCCCCAAAACATAGGAGCTGGGGAAGCAATAGGTGTCTCAGCATGCCTAAGGCACATCTGCCTCATATTCCTTCCCTGATAAATCAGGTACTCATTTTCACTGAGCAGGAGAGATTTCCAATCACAGGCTGTGCAGACCTAAATCCTAGGCCAGTGATGCCCAACCTTTTTCGGCCTGCGGGCCATACACATTTCCGACATGCATGCCACGGGCCACTTCACCGCAAAAAATACAAGAAAGAAAAAAAAAATAGAGCAGATACCATTTTATAGAAGCAAGTTTGTACTGATGCCATTAATTATGTAGTAATTAGAGGGATATTTGAAGTTGTTTACCCGAAACCAACTTCTGAATGTCAGTGCATCGTAGAGACACCAAGTCGGAGCACTGAATCGAAATGTTCATCCATCGAAAAAAAGATTGAGAGACGCCGCCTACGTAGGGATAAATACTTTCTTCTTCCTTTTTAGTTTTTTTTTTTAAGTTTTCTTTTTTATTACTAAATGCCGATTTCGACTGCACTGTGGGCAGAAGTTTTGCGGGCCGGATGGCACCGTGTCGCGGGCCGGATATGGCCCGCGGGCCGTAGGTTGGGCATCCCTGTCCTAGGCCATTCTAGTCCAGTCAGTGCACAAACCACTAGACTAAGAAGTCTTCTTGTACAGCACCATATACTGAAGATGGCTCCTCTTCCCCTGTTTCAGTTATACCTACACACCTATAAGGAAGAGCATGAGCAAAGTGATCAGAGCAATTAGTGTCAGGCTGAAGGTGCACACAACCAGCCACATTGATACGACATCAGTGGTGGCAGCATAGTTTCCCCATGACCTCACTGATTGAAGGGTACCTAGGAGGATTTGGGAAGGAGAGAGTAGAAAGGCACTGCCCTCACAAAAATGTTGGACTGAATTAAGCATGGTCTCTAACACCTCACTCCTCAACAACCAAAAGTTATAGGACTGTCTCTAAGTTTTCTTTAACATGGCCAAAGAGACACATAAAAACGATTCTGTACCTCTCTAATGTCAATCTCACTCTCCTTAAAAAGAGTTCTAGCCTCTTCAAACTCTTGCTGAGCAAACATGATAAATGCTGCTTGCTGCTGAATTCTTCGGTACATCTGCAATAGCATATGAATATGTTATGTCAATACTATAGTAATTCATGTAAACATTGTAGTTGATAATAAATATTATTACTCAGAGAAATCTGTAAATATATTTGACATACATGTACCCTCTACACACACACACCCCCCCATGCATTCATGCAGGTATAATGTGAAACCAGAAAGTACGAAACACAGATGACCATGTGGGTTGGATGAATAATCTTGTTTAGGAATTTTTTTTAAACAAAAATGAAGAGCAAAGAGTTAGTAACATATTTACTACAGCAAGGGATTTATTGACATTCTTTGGACCTCCCACAAACATCCAGTGTGCTTCCCTCTTACACAGTTGTTTATAAAACTACAAGACTGAAGAATGGAAAGCCTGGTATTTCTTCTCTAAATTTATCATGTCATTTAATTGGAACTGTTTTAATTAACAAATGTTAACAGCTGTCAAACTGAGTAGTTTTTGACCAGAAATAGCAAGAGATAGCTGAAATTATTGGCTTCTAAGGCAAATCAAGGTTAAAAAAAAAATCTCTTAGCCATTTGAAACAGCTTTAAGCCTGTAAAACACAAAGCTATAAACTAGCTCAATAAAGCATAAGTGCGAAATCACTGTGAGGTGGAAGCACTTTCCCTCAAAATCAACAAAAGCAACTATAAAACATTGAACACAATTGTGAACACATTATTTATCCAAGAAGTATTCCAAAGTACAATTCTGTAATAATAAGCAGTTAAGAAAAAAAAAAGCATGATGATTTTTAACTGGGGAATAAATACCTTCAGAAACTTCTCTCTTGTCATGCCAGTGCGGTTAGCATTCTTAGCTAACTCCAGTGCCTCTGTCACACGCTTGTCTGCTAGAAGAGCTTGGATCTAAAACAAGATTTTATGCTTTCACAGGAATGCTTGTATGCATGTGCAAACACAATTTTGAACATGTTTGTACCACAAAGAATAATATTTATGCACAAATTACACACAGTTAAATGAATCGGCACAAATGAACTCACAAATTTATAACTAAAACTGGGTTGACCAGGGCTGGTATTTACAGAGAGTCTGCAACTACTGACTTAATAAAACCTGTACAGCATCAAGACTTAGTTCTAAGACAAATGATCTCCTTTTCTCTGTCAGTTTCTTAGTACCTTAAGGGCGGAAGACAAAATAAATCAATGAGTGTGAATATCCCACAAATGATTGACTTCACAGGCCTATATGAGTGTCATAAGCTTGTCATCAATGACTGCTATGCACAGGTAAAGAGTAAACACAATTTGCTTATTTCTTCAAGCAGCTCTACTAGAAAAAGAGACAATTACTGATGGAGATCAAGCTGAGTTTAGCCCTATTAATGATTTAATATCTATTGTCAACATTCTTGTGTTAAGTGCTTTCTGTTTTTTATTAATGCTTAAGAAACTATAACGCATAAAATAATGTGTGTGTGTAGATAAATGTGTGGTGCATATTAGGTGACAATAAATGAAATTTAAAACATAATAAGTGACCTTATAATCACACACAGTTGAATGTGTCCTTGATATAGGCATACAATTTCCTGTACAAACATCAGGCACACAATACCTGTACAAACATCAAGAACACAATACCTGTTTCAAAAGGGACAGGTAGAAGGCTGTAAACTTCTCGACTGGAAGCAACAAACAGCCGACCATCAAATCATTTAATGCAATACCCCCTTGGAAGGTATGGCTTGTTTCTGTTGCTGATCCAGAATGCTAAAGAAATAAAGATAAAGGGCAATAGAATCAGACTGAATTTGAAATTAAATTACATTCCAAGTAATTTAAATTAATTTCAAAACTTATTTCTGATCATATAATGATGAAAAACCACACTTAACGCAAAGTTATAGGTCCATATTCAAATTTCTTAATCTCCATGTTTGTCCATATTCAAAACATATTTTCAACCAGAGTTAGCAGTGCATCAAAGTTCCAATTCTCAGAAATTACCTATGAACTGTGATAATTCATCATTCATGGTCCACGATGTATGGATGGACATAACCAACAGCAATCAGTTGTCTGACCACTGCATAGGTGGACGCTGAGATATACCTGCTGATGTTACAAACATTCCAAGGGCACTTGGACTGCTTAAAAGGAACTCCTCCTGTTAAAAAAAACACCACAATATAAGTATATAAATTAAACTTACCAGGGTACCCAGTGTAGCCCAGGTACTCTGTCCTGCAAACTCTTCCAACTGTGATTTTATTGTCAGCTTTTTATCTTGAACTTCAAGTCAGGAATAATGGCAATTGGACATGAGAGACAATAAGTACAGAAATTGTGAAAATGTGTGTTCTTGCACTTGTTGAGGTCTACAGCTCATTTTGGTCTGAAAGAGGAAGGTAATGGGGAACGAGGGGATACAATGATTTTAAGTCAAAAGAGATAATTGAACAAATTATCTTAATTCTCCAAAAAAAGAACAAAACTGAGAACTCACCTTACTAATGCGTTTGACAATAGGACTGGTATGTTCTGTGTCAATAGGAAAGAGGTCTGTAATTTGTCCTGTTTGTGAATTGATCATGCAGTACTGAGTAGTAAGTGTGCACACACATGGATCCCATCCATTCCCTGAAATGGAATTACAAGACATACATTGAAAATCACTGAAAATCGTGAAAGTTTCTACATGGGGATTAACATACTGTTATGTGGCTTATGCTGGAAAAGTTATATACTGTAATGCTCCATTACTTATGAAAGGTTGTACCCATGTATGAGCCAGTTAGCTTACTCTGCTTGGCCTCACAGCCCTTTTTTTTTTTTTTTGTCTCAGGAGATGGTGAAGGAGAAAGTGTCCATGGCATTCCAGAATGCATCTTCTCTGCCATGTAACCCCCATACCCCCTGCGCTAAAGCCCGGAGTCTTCAGCAGTCTTTCACAGATAAAATCTCTACTGTTTATCAGCTACACTGTCAACTCCACCCCCATCTTGACTTGGTGAAATCTATAAATAGTTAAAAAAAATTTTAATGTAAAAAATTTCAGGTTGATTCAGTATCACATCTGCTCAGTAGGTCTGTTTTCTGTCTATCAGTGATCAGTATTTAGTTCATCTATGTTTCACAAAAATAACACTTTAGATCCTTCTTAGAATGTAGCTGCTGAAACTGAATAGATTCATCAGTTAGTCATACCACAGCTATTGGCTGGGTTCAGGAACATTCAAGTCTCGGAGATGCAATCAACGGTCCTCTGTAACTGTATAAAGCTGAATAACTTTCTTCTTCAAAGCCACACATATCTGTTTGAAAATCCAAACTGAAATCTAAAAGTGCTGAAATAATTTAAAGGACCCATACTATCTTCTAAAATATACAATACTGATCTATTTCCCATTAATACTTTCATTTCTAAAAACTGTTATAACAGGAACACCTTAACTTTTGAAAATGTGACATTTTTAGAATGACTTGTGGATGATAATTTTTTACTTGTGTTCTGATATAGTTTTTCAAGCAAAAAAGTTAAATCTATATGCCTCTTGTAAATTTTACTGGCATTTAAAATGACAATCTCATACTAAAAATAAAATCATTTTAAAGATCTTTAAGCATATCAAACTATGTAGAAAATTGTTTATCGCTCATCTCTGGTATGAACATGAGAGGTAATTATGAAAAACAAAATATTACCTCTACACTGAATGGATTTGTGCGGATAGGGTTTTCATTGATGCTGAAACAGCTGACACTTTTACTTTGGCTCCTGTCATGACTGGCTGCAAAATAAAATTTAATTTGCAATTTAATCATTTAAAAAAATACTTTTAGCAAACTGAACCACAGAAATAAGTAACAAAGTGATGCAAAAATTTAAAAAGTATATATTTAAATCCGAAATACCAAAAGAAATTAACATGCAATGAGGACTGAACTTACAAGGAAAGCCACTCTACAAATTCTATTATTATTATTTTTCAATTATATCGCTATGAGACAATCAATCAAGACGACTGCTTAAAAACTGAGGTTGTACAAGAACAATATGTGTATTTATTTTCCTTTAAAAACAGAAAACAAATTTACAATGAAAAAATACCTCAAGATCAAACATATTCAGCAGGGTGAGGGTGTTGTCACAGAGAATCATTATTCTATTCAAAGCAGATGCAGCTTTTATCTGCACGACTGGCTTTTTCTGCAAAGAAAAGCACGATAAATGATTCTAGAATCTAACATTTTTCTACGCCTGAGTAAATAAATAAATACATTTAAGTAAAAGAAGACTGGAGCAAGTTTACTATCTCGTTAAATTTTGGCAATGGTGAAACATAAAAGAGTTTAGATATTATCATGTAAAACATTGTGTAACTGAAAAAAAATATGACAAATAATATAAAAGTACATGGTTAGAATAGGTGGGTAGGACCAATAACCCCCTTCACTCAAAAGTCAATATTAAACATTGTAATAAAGAATGCTAATAAATAACAAATTGCTTAATTTGTTGATTAACTATTATCTTTTTCTCTGTACTTACAACCGTCAAATACTTGTGTCCTTGTTCTCTGCTTTAAAAGTAATGCGGCCAAAATTGTTGCTTTGTTCTTCTAGATTGTAGTGTACTACAAAACTGTGGACAAGGTAATAGCGCATTATTCACCTACACACTCCAACTGCACCAGGTGTTTAGAAATACACATAGCAAATTGACTTAAAGCAGTTGTTGCTTATAACCAAAAAACCAAAGTATTAGGTTTAGTTACTGAATCTTAAGAATCCTCTTAAAACAGAGAGTTAATATAATGAAAATAATCACTCACATATCTTTGACCAACACATGCACTAATAAAGCTAAATAGTAGTGGTCTTTGATTTTAGTCAACATTATGAACGCTGATGTGTTAATAACATTTTAAAATGCACAGTTTCAACCAAGGAAAACATTAAAAAAATATTTTACCAGTCATTTGTTCCAATATATACATTTTTTCCACACACATCAATGCACTCAATCTGAAACAGATGACCATTACAACTTACTAGCCTTGCCCATTTATCACCATACAGATGCTAACAATTATAACAACCCAAATCATCAGTCTAGTCTTCAAGATAATATGATTGATTGAAACATTGATAAATCTGTATATCGATTGCTAGAAAGGCCCTTAAATATTTAGAACTTTGTAAACATTTAAAATTCTGAAGGAAAAACTTAATTCATCCATCATTTGTGTGTCTCTATAAAGCTAAAGAAGAATGTAAGTATATCTTTCTTTATAGTTGGCTCCAGAGATCGTGATGGCACTGTTTAATAAGAGGCGAAAATTTCTATCTCATGATGCTTGAAGATTTTGTGGGGACTGCTGATACGGAAATGTATATAATTCATTAAAACAATTAGGGGGTGGGGGTAATGGTAAAATGAGACAGCGAAATCTTTGTCTTTACTAGAAGAGCAGAAAAATGAACAGAAGCTAGGATCGCTAGGTCAGTATGTAGTTTCCGCAGAGTATGTAAGATTCACCTAACTAGTACTAGTTATCACATTTAAAGTTACTTTAGAATAGCATCCATCGACCACAAATTTAAAGCAAAAACATAATTTACACACCTGGGTCCTCGCTTTGTCCGACATAAGCTTCACACGCTCAATGGCCGGAACAAGCTCGAAGCCTTGAATACTCATGGCTGTGATGTTTCTAATCTTACCAAAATCCAAGAAAGAGACTGTAAACACTAAGGCGAAGTCTCAAAGCCTAATTCCACAGGAGGGTGACATCTTGAATTGTGTGCTGCCGTCTGCCGCGAGGTGCCTCCCACCGCCACAGTGTGTCATGAGGGGAGGTCACTCCCAAGCATGGTGCAGCCATGTCGTCTGCTAGTAACTGTGCATTCCGAGCTTGCAAAACTATTGCCATTCACACTCCTCTATTCTAAATAAATTTTTACAAAATAACTAAGTCATTTATATATTTTAGCAATATATTTTTTATTTCATTGTTGATATCTAGGTCCTTCGTTGAAAACAAAATGGAAACAAGGGCGGACGACTTAGCTATCCTTTTCCTCCCCAGCATGTCTTTGCATAACCATGATGCGTGGATTGCTGTCTGTCCGCCAAGACCAACGCTAGGCCTCTTGCTAAGGTCTCCGCTATTAGTCTCGGCGAGCCTAAACAGAGAATGTGACTGAACCGGAAGCTTTGTAGTAGCATGCCTCGTTTTAGTAGTTAACTGCGCATGGATGATGCCAAGCTGATTGTCCTAAATACTGATCTGTACAAACACCTGGAGAAGCCTCTAGCTAGAGTTAGTGTGATCTTCTGTTGGTTGATTTCTCTTCTGCCTTTAACACCGTGGAACTCACTTGGGGTTTTTTCCCCCTTTTTTAAAAAAACAAAAAGGCAGCAAAGATAAAGTTTCGATCCGTTAACATATGCAATGGTCATCTGGGCCCTGGGCCCTGCTGTCAGCCTGTACGGCCCGCGGGTTCCTCTCAAAGCCACTGCTTGTTCCCATTACTATTTATACTACACGTATACATTTTGACAGTTTAGTAGCACTCTGGATAGGAGCTTTCTTATAAAATTTGCTGATGACACTGTCTCGTAGTCACTCTTGTGTGATGAACGTAGGTTTATCCACACTCTTACTGACATTGTACGGCGACGTGCCAAACACTTCCTTTACTTGAATGCGCGGAAGATATTGGGAATATATTTTCACTTTAGGATGAACAAGCCTGGCGTATATTACAATACACTGCAACTTTATTGGTCCCAAACCCCAGGGGAATTCAAGATATAGTGCTCGTACTAGCAATAATATATACATGGTATGAGAGTAATATTCGTGGTGATGCCATCGAGATATAGTTAACAGTTATAAATATTTCGGCAATATCTTTGAGAATCAGCCTAAATGTGACATAAACAGTGTCATGATCCTGTCGGATCTAGCAATGCCTGTAATTCCTATGGAAACTCGGGTCTTTCCTTGTTAATTACCTCTGAAATTCTTATACTCGCCTCTATCATGCAGTCGTGTGCAGTGTGATAATTGACTCGATCGGTTACATTTTTTTTTTTTTATCGGATTTCAGCTGGCCTTTAAACCACCGTCTCTCATACTTTATTCAGAGTCTCATAATTTTTTTCTGCTGGTTCCACAAATTTTCCCGAGGGAATAGAAAATGTCTAGTCTCACCGGAACTTAAGCAGAGTGACTTAATTGGCAATCTTAATCAATGTAAAAAAGAAAAAAAAAAAACAACTGACTGACAAGTCTGATGGAGTCGTTAGCGGCTGCCTTCAAAGGAAAGTGAGCGACTTCAAGCAGCTTCACTTTACACAACAAAGTCGGCATGTGAAAGCCGTTATGTACTCATTTGTTGTCCATTCCATTATCACTAGGTTTGGGGTGTAGTCACCTGGCGTGGGGTTAGGGTAGGGAGGAAAGTTAATGCCACTGGGAAGTGGGGGAACTCGGACAACCGTAAACAAAGAAGCTGACACCTTAAAGAGGGACGAGCAGACGACCACCGGCGATGTACCAGCGGCGCGTGCAATAAGATGTCGGCCGGCAGGTCATCATCGTCACGGGTCAAACACCGGAGCCCGCAGAGCAACGAAAAGTAAATCGGGATCAACAAGACACCGCCAAAACCAAAGGCGTGGATGCGAATCAGTGAGCGTGAATCAGATTTTTACAGACATGCGGTGGCTGGCCAGCCGGTGCGCAAAGTGCGTGAGCGACTGAGGCTGAGAGATTTGTGTATAGACGTGTGTGTGTGTGGGGGGGGGACTTATTTGCTGAATCTGTATTTTGGGGGATTTTTGTGTAGCTATGATATGCGCTTAGCGTCTATGACAATGTTAGGGAATTCTCTTTGTGTAGATAAGGTTTGGCGTCTGTCGGGGCTGACGACGCTGTTGTTGGAACGGAACAAGAGACGCTTGTGATTCTATATGCATGGCCGTAGAATGTAAAGGGTGATGTAACTATTCTCTAAATTCTCTGCATACTGGATGTATTACATGCGTTTTTATTGTATTTTTTTTTTTATCAATCTGCACAGCCCCTCTGTAGGCCCATCGCGATTGCAGGAAGGAAAGCTGCGCATGCGCGCGGGTGTATGTGTTGATTGCAGTGCCAGAGGTTGTCGCGTAAGGCGATCGGGCGTTGAGACTCGCTCTCTCACGTACACACTCGCAATCACACAGACAAACCTCCGCGCACCCGACGCGAGCAGCGAAGCCAGTCACTCCCCAGTGAAGACAAAACGCGCACACGAAGCAACAACACAAAACTAAAGTATAGTGCGACCGCCAGCTCAAAATAAATAAAATAAAAATGTGGAAGAACGGAAAGAAAAAGAAAACAAAACCACTTTCATACAGGTGGCCAAACAAAATAAATAGGGGAAAGCCCCACCATAACACGCACGCACAAAGAAAAAAAAAACAAACAAAAAAACAAATCAGACACAATCCCATGAACATGTACACCCGCCCCTCTAGCTAATGGCGCTCGCGTGGTCCCACAACTGTCACCGCAGTTCAAAAGGTTATTTCCCCCCTTCCAGGCCACTGCCTGAGTCACCCGCCGTTCACAGCCAAGTCTGTTACACTGTATGGCAGCGGTTCTCAACCTGTGGTCAACTTGTTTGTGTTTTATGCCGTGCCAGCAACTAGGGCTATATCACGAATCATACAGGTCAAAAGGATTGTGTCTGTCACGAAACACACGTTCCCTCTTTAAATGTCTATATCATCATTCTAAAGCACAGTCGTCTCAGAGAGCTCTCTGGTCGTCTCGCTGCCATCGTCTGTCACTCTTCACACGAAGAAATCAGAATCGTGCTAACTTAAGTCGCCCGACTCAGCTAAGTAAGGGTTTATACCTGGGGGAGGGCAGTCTTAAAGTTGAGTAAGAAATTTTGTACTTTGCGGACTTGAGTTGTCTTGTGCACACCGAGTTACTGTACTTAAAGTTGAGTCAGCCAACTTAAGCTTAAGTTCATGTTTGAGTTCGCTTATGCACATCAGCCCAGGTATGTACAGCGTCCCCACAAAGGTGCATTTAATACACACAGGATGAAAACCTCCTAAAGAATATTTTAATCACCATTTAAATCATTTTTCAAAGCATCAGCACTGTTAAACACCCCCACTGTCACCGAGATTCCTTCTTCTTCTCCTCCTCCCCCCAACTCACACACAAATGAAACGCTTTGATCTCTTTGTGGTATGTAGTATTTTTAATGTGTCAATTAAAACGAATTAATTTCAACAGACGCCTTCAAACAAGAGAGACATGGTTTTCTCCTTCTCGGACTTTCAAAACATCACAAGATTATCAGAAATCATTAACAGCCAAGGATGCGTTTACCGCTGGCATCATAGAACTCGGCATTACATCCTCCACAGTAGTTATCCCTGGCAGGACGAATTACCAAGACACGTGAATTAAGTTGAAATAGAAAAATAGTAAATAGTGGATTTTAAGTAAAAAAAACAAAAAAAAACAACAAAAGTATTGCTAACAACATGAAATATCTATTTACAGGAACTGATTAAATAAAGACACGGTTGCTTGGTAACAGCTGTTGAACATGTAGATAGTTGTTCTTATTATAATCAATATGAAGATAGCTTAAAGCAGGGATGCCCAACCTACGGCCCGCGGGCCATATCCGGCCCGCGAAACTTCTGCCCACAGTGCAGGAAATCGGCATGTTAGTAATAAAAAAAGACCTAAAAAAAAAAAAAACTAAAAAAAGGGAAGAAGAAGTATTTATCCCTACGTAGGGGCGATCTCTCAATCTTTTTTTCGATGGACGAACATTTCGATTCAGTTCTCCGACTTGGTGTCTCTACGATGCAGCCGGAAATTCAGAAGTTGGTTTCGGGTAAACAACTTCAAATATCCCACTAATTACTACATAATTAATGGTAAGTACAACTTGTTTCTAATAAAAATGGTATCTGCTCTATTTTTTTCTTCTTCTTTTATTTCACTCACTCACTCACTCACTCACTCACTCACTCTTTTTTGTCACTGTCAGATTTGAACACACCACCTTTCAGTCTTCAGGCCTTGTCGGTAGCCACCAGGCTATTCAGCCGTTACCAACTAACGTATCTAAACTTCGTGAAGAAGTCAAGTTCGCCGTTTACAACAATGAACAAATCCGCTGAACCGTGACGCACACGCCCCACAACCGGTGACGTCATCGACAACGAGGCTGCTGTTAACGAAGATGACTAGTGCACGACGGACCACAAACACCCTGCTACTGTCCCCCTAGGTGCCTCCAACTGCCAGGAACACACACGTCATACTCAATGGAGTGAACAAGATCGGAGTGACAGACGGCAACAACCTACCCGATCCTCTCCCCTCCAGACATCATTGTACGCGTGGTCAGAGTTGCCTGCCCAGTCAATGGAGGACATCGGAAACGGACAACAGTACCCTAGAAAGAACACCAACAAGAAATAAGTGACAAGATGGCCGGCCCTCCTCAGTTCATGACAATTGCTATCCCATAATGTCGAGGACTTTGTGTGGACGGCAAGACACAAGCAAGACAAGGGAGAGAATAAGTTCCACTGACCCAGTGACTACGCGACACGAGGTGTCCGTGCTAACGGTCACCAGGACACAGCACGGGACTCACCCGTGAAAATATTTCACATCTTCAACTGCGACATCGAAGGTTTGCTCGTGAAAACACACTATCCTGGCTTTGTACAAAGCATTAACGTGTTTGTTATTGTGTCTGACAGACATTGCTTGACGTCAGCAGTACACTGCAATGTTTCTCTGACTTCCAACGATACTTCAGTCCTGCTTCTACACTTACATCGCAAGGAAGAGCTGCCGGCCGATATCCTTGTTTTAGTAAAAAATGTATTTAATAAGTTTTTGCATAGACTGCAGTGTACGGTTGACAATTTGATTTTATTGCAATTTGACACCGAGTTTAACCAGACAAGTTCTGGACTTAAACCCACAGGTGAAACGCAGGGTTCGGAGACAGACCAGGAGGAGATCGATCCTCGGCCCAGAACCGGATCCGCTGGGGTGGTATGGTTGCGGCACTAGGAGGACAAAGAAGACTAAAAAGATAAGTGGGTTTGTGTGTGTGTGTGTGTGTGTGCTGCTTCCACCATTTTGTAAGTCTATGATCATGTTGAAAGCACACTTACATCTGGACTTACAGGCCTACCACAGAGACGTTAATATTCGAATACCACTTCTACCTACCGCAGCGTTCTCATGGCAACCTACTATTTCTACCTACGCATCTGGTTTTGTAACATCATTTCTCATCTCCATCTCTTCCCCAGAAGCACATTTTCCCGAGTTCCTCGACCATCTCACCGGAACATGGAGATGAAGCTGAGTTTGTAAGGTGGCCAGTGACAAATCACTGTCATGTGACCCCTAACTTTCATGCTCGTTGACCAACGGTGACCTCGCCACCAGTTCTGTCCATTTTTCACGGTTCCTCAAAGCCCCATGGGGAGTTAATCACACCAGCGCTGTCCACACTTTCCATGTATCCTCCTCCCTGTATCTTTCCTCTTCTTCTGTATTCTCTTCTCCACTTTCCTTATTGTTTGGGCATCGTGGTGTTGATTCCCTCTCCGATTTAAAACAAATGATATCACAGATGGTTGGCCTCTTCGAAAGTGAGACGTTTGCGATTTGTTTGTGGCTGTCGAACCTTTGCAGTCAGATGTTCCGAAATGTTTGTAAAGGAGACATGCAGGACATATAAGTCACAGGGCAGAGACATTCATTTTGTCCTTTTCAGTTCGGAAAAGAATTACCTGCAGCTGATATAAATTACATCAAGCCTTATGAAACTGATATAAAGCCTTGTGCTTACTACTTCATAGCAGCTCTCAGTTCCACGTTCGCTTGGCCCAGTGACAAGAAAAAGCTCTTCTAGGAGCCTAGAGCCAGTAAACCACTCACAGTTAGCCCACTCAATGTATCATCATCGTTATTTCCTAAGATAGCAGTTTCATAATCCACTTACCGGAAATTGGCCGGCTGGTCATGAAGCCTTTGTTGAAGCGAGACATTCGATGAGATAAAATCTGAGAAGAAGGGGAACTGCCAGGGTCAAGACTGGAACTGTTTTCCCGTCAGACAATGTTTCAAAGTACAGCACCCTTTCCTTTCTTTAGCAACCAGTAGGTGAGACAAACACAAATGTTTAGCTTAGTCTCGGGATTTTTTCTAAACCGAGTATATTTGACGGCGCCATCTTTAGGACAACAAGGAAAGGACTTTCTTTGAA